>NC_084754.1:1389953-1414953 GCF_033978785.1 Entelurus aequoreus | reverse complement strand
TAATATTTTCAGGGTTTTATTTTGTTTTACAGCATACGAAATAAATAAACACATGGATTTAAATTAAATGGAACGGAAAAACAGTACCAATGTTTCTTTTTTTATGTTAAAATTCATGCAAGTTTTTTATACTGTAAAATCTACAATTGTTGTGTTTTTATAGTGTATTATTACTCTATATTGAAAGTGGATTTTACTGTTAAAAAAAAAATACTGTAAAATTTTACATGAACAGTTTGTTGGATTACTTGCTTTAACATTTGTTTTAGTATCTTTATTTGAACATTGTTTTGAAATGTGTGATGATATAATATTTAGTTTTATTATTAGAGATGATTAAAGTGTAAATATTTGTAATTGTACGCAGTACATTTACTTTTTGTAAAACATTTATTAAGAAAAGATAAGGTACTTTATTTACACATTATTTCCACGCTTTCAGGGGCCACACAAATTGATGTGGCGGGCCAGATCTGGCCCCCGGGCCTTGACTTTGACACATATGCTCATGTTTATTTTGTAAATCAATAACAAAAAAATAAAAAAAGAATGAACACGTTTGGTGAAGATGAAGTTTTTTTATTGGCGCAACTTATTTCATTTCTTTTGCGGGCCACTTAAAGGGATGCGGAGGGCCCGACATCCAAATATATATAACAATAAATCATTGTGTAATGAAGCAATTTAGAATGTTGCTATTATTCACTGCTACAAGTGGGCAGCCATAAGTGTGATGTGGCCCCCAATGAAAAGGAGAATAGAATAATTCCACTCAAAGGACAAAATTGTCACTGCTTGAAAACACGCTCCTTATTTGCGTGGAAATTCGATTACCTCCAAGTATCACGTCCAATGTTTGGCTTAGTAAAAGCAGGCAGGCTATAAAAGACAGAATGAATTGGTTTTTAGGAGACAAGTTAGGTCTTCATGCTGAAATTGAAGACGTCATCTCCAGTCGCGTCCTTCATTCCCCCGAAAGCCAGGCCGATGACGTCATGACAGCGAGCGACTCAACGAATGAGAAAAACACGCGTTCGTTTTCGAACTAAATGTTTCTTTTCAGTTACAATAATTCCTCCGTGCTGTGCTTATTGTTTCATTTCGCCATGACATCGCGTTCACTTGGAATTTATTAGCATTTTTGAAATGTGTTGATTTATTTTCCTGCTGCACATGTAATACTTCCCAATATGATCATCTTTTTTGTTGTTGTTATTTAGAAGAAGTTCAATAATTAGGAAACCACAATATTTGATTGTAGTCTACACATTAGTGCAGAGGTGTCAAAGTGGTTTTCACTGAGGGCCACGTCGCAGTTATGTTTGGCCCCAGAGGGCCGCTTCTAACAGTGAACACTATTATTACAACATTTTTTAAATGCATTTTATTAGTAAATTTTTTAAAAAGTAAAATATATTTAAAAAAATCTTGTAAGTTGCAATAATTTCACCTCAAAATGTAGTGTATATTATTGGAAATGGAAAAACAATAATGCTGTTTTTAAGGTAAAAATAAAAAAATAAAAGGCAGCTCAGTTGCAAGAATTCTACTGTAAAATGTACATTTGTTTTGTTTTTTTACTGTAAATTTAAAAAAAAACTGCAACTTTACATTAAAAATGTTGGCACCTGAGCTGCCAGTTGTTGTTTTTTTACAGCAAATCAACAACTATACATTTTTCGGTGTATAAATGCCAAAACGGCACCACAGTTTATTACAGTAAAAAAAAGTACAGGTTTTTTTTTTTCATTTAGAGAAAAATGCTGTAAAAACCACAGTAAATTTCACAATTATACCATAAAATCTATACTTTTACATTGCACAATTTGATGGATAACTTGCTTTGAAATCATTATTAGTATTTATTTCTATTTAAAAAATGGTTTGAATGTTTGATCATACATTTTTGCATAATTAGACAATATTGAAGTTAACATAATTTGTGATTACATGGAGTACATGTATTTTTTTTTCTGCCAAAATAGAAAGAAAGAATACATTTAGTAAGAAAAGTTACGTGCTTTATTGATAAATATTATATCCAGACTTTCGAGGGCCAAATAAAATGAAGTGGCGGGCCACATCTGGCCCCCGGGCCACATCTGGCCCCCGGGCCACATCTGGCCCCCGGGCCTTTAGTTTGTCACCTGTGCAATAGTAAATCAAAGTTAACATGTGTGCCACCAACACCAGATGTTATTTCGGTGCAGTTTTAAATGAAACGCAACTAATTCAACTTTTGTATTATAATAATTATTTTTTAATTGATTTTTTTTATCAGCTTATTGTCACTGATATGGAGACAAGATTGAATATTCAATTCGTCAACTTCCAATGACGACTACAGTCTTTCATCGCTGGTAATTGGTTCCGAACATGACCTCGATTAATTAATCATTAATTAAAAATCTAATATTTTCACTGCAAGAACTTTAAAGAGCGCTTCTAAATCCGGTGTTCGACATTATGAGAGCCCACTGAAATGAAGTAACACACTTTTGTCACACACACACACACACACACACACACACACACACACACACACACACACACACACACATTTGGAATGGGGACCAAGTTTTTGATCATCACTTGTGGGGACCACCCTTCTACAGGTTGTGGAGGCATACAAAAAATGAGGTCAAATGGCCATTCATGGGGACCAAATTTAAATAATTTTGCATATTTCACACAAATTTGTACGTGACTACTGAGGACCATTAAAAAAAAAAAAAAAAAAAAAAGTTCAAATAAAATATGAGATGATCCTCAGAATACAGCACTACAGATGTCCTCTTATAGGAAGTTTCACCAATCCTGCATCTTCTGTGACATGACTGAAAACTGCTATTTAGCAGTAATGAAGTTGTCTGCTACTCCAACTAGCATATATAGAAGGATGGAACATTCTGAATGTCAATCATACTTTAAGGTAATAATGTTTTATAATCATGCTGTATGAAAATGCCATCCTAAGGAACACTAAACCAGATTTTGTTTTTGGAAAAATATATTAGTTTTAACTAATGATAAATACAGAATCACAGTACTATTAATGCCAGGATAACAAATGTGTCACTTTTCAAGAAAATAAATTTTCTCTTTTACCAACTTTTGAAACACGTAAACAAAGTAACCCAAATTTCCAACCATTTAAAAAAGTTTCCATTTAGGGGACCTGTTTTTTTGTCCCCATACCGGCAGAGGTCCCCTAAAGGTGACTGTGTAAACAGAGCGATGTCCCCATTAAGTAAGCATTGCCAGAACACACACACACACACACACACACACACACACACACACACACACTCTCCCTCTCTTTTTATCCAATATAATGCTTCCTGAATCTGAGCCAATCAGTGGCCAGGATACCGATCAACGCGCTCTGATTGGTTTGGTCTCCTATAGTGGCCAATACTACCAAAGTGTTGATATTTTTAATTTATTTACCCATTTTTATGCTTAATTTTAGGACCAAATAATTGTGAAATGACTTTAAAAATCTGGAACCGCAATATTTGACAACTATGTTGACATTTTTCTTCAGAAAAGTGTTCACTGTAAATTCACAAGAAATTGCTGGGCGATAATTGCATTACTTTTACAGTATTTTGCTGTGAAATATCCTTACAGCAATTGACTGTCACTACAGAGCTGTGATTTTACAGTTAATTACAGTCAAGTTTACTATATGCTGAAACCTCAAAATTGTAATTTTATTGTTTTAACACTGCCACCTACTGTACAAGAGTGTGCATTGTAGTCTAAGAGAAAACTTACAGTAATGGTTGTGATATAATTACAATTTTACTTTGAAATAATAGTTGTCAAATTTAAGGGTGTCGTCAATTGACAGTCATTTATGTCATGATTAGAGCATTTTACACTGAAAACATGCTGTTAAAGGCTGTGAAATCCTGGTCATTGTTTACAACAGGGGCCGGACTGGTCAAATCACGGCACGATAAGTTAAAAATAAAGACAACTTCAGATTGTTTTCTTTGTTTAAAAATAGAACACGTACATTCTGAAAATGTACAAATCATAATGTTGGGAAGGCAAAGCTCTCAATTTACCGGTCGATCTACGTTCCCATCCTCACCTATGGTCATGAGCTTTGGGTTATGACCAAAAGGACAAGATCACGGGTACAAGCGGCCCAAATGAGTTTCCTCCGCCTGGTGTCGGGTCTCTCCCTTAGTGATAGGGTGAGAAGCTCTGCCATCCGGGAGGAGCTCAAAGTAAAGCCGCTGCTCCTCCACATGGAGAGGAGCCAGATGAGGTGGTTCGGGCATCTGGTCAGGATGCCACCCGAACGCCTCCCTAGGGAGGTGTTTAGGGCACGTCCGACCGATAGGAGGCCGCAGGGAAGACCCAGGACACGTTGGGAAGACTATGTCTCCCGGCTGGCCTGGGAACGCCTCGGGATCCCCCGGGAGGAGCTGGACAAAGTGGCTGGGGAGAGGGAAGTCTGGGCTTCCCTGCTTAGGCTGTTGCCCCCGTGACCCGTTCTCAGTATCGGACACCTTGGTCTCCTTGGAAGTATCCTCGCTCATCCATGCGGACTGGACACTGGCTGAGAGTTAGTGGGCGGCCGAGGGTGGAGTCGGCTCTCTTGGTTGCTTTGTTGGGTCTGCTCCTGTCTCTGGCCATGCTCCCCCCCCCACCCCAGCAGATGGTGGCATGGAACACCGCAGAGGCCACCACACTGTATATGTTTGGGTTTTTTTATTATTCTTTTTTTGTAGCTGTATGTAGAAGTGGCTGGTTGCATCAACTCTGCTCTTTTAAAGTATTTAATGTCCTTTGATGTTTGATGTTTCCCTCTTACACATATGCTTATGTGTGCTATGGCTTTGAGGTTGTTTCCCCCTTGGCCTCAGTCTGGACCCCCTCTCCAGGGACCAAGGCTTAGACTGAATATTTTTTTTCCAGCGTTTACCTGTTTCTCACCTTTTTTGTAAGGGGCGCCGGAAGTTGTCAGACCCGTCAGCGATCCTGTTCTGTCTCCCTGTAATGTTTGATCCTGTTCTGTCTCCCTGTAATGTTTGATCCCGTTCTGTGTCCCTGTAATGTTTGATCCTGTTCTGTCTCCCTGTAATGTTTGATCCTGTTCTGTCTCCCTGTAATGTTTGATCCTGTTCTGTCTCCCTGTAATGTTTGATCCTGTTCTGTCTCCCTGTAATGTTTGATCCTGTTCTGTCTCCCTGTAATGTTTGATCCTGTTCTGTCTCCCTGTAATGTTTGATCCTGTTCTGTCTCCCTGTAATGTTTGATCCTGTTCTGTCTCGCTGTAATGTTTGATCCTGTTCTGTCTCGCTGTAATGTTTGATCCTGTTCTGTCTCCCTGTAATGTTTGATCCTGTTCTGTCTCCCTGTAATGTTTGATCCTGTTCTGTCTCCCTGTAATGTTTGATCCTGTTCTGTCACCCTGTAATGTTTGATCCTGTTCTGTCTCCCTGTAATGTTTGATCCTGTTTTGTCACCCTGTAATGTTTGCCTGCTCTTGAATGAATGTCAGGGATTATTAAAGTATTTCTGATTGTGATTCTGATAAGCAGTAGAAGAAGATGGATGCATGGACGGATGGTCTTCTAGTTGGTTGTAGTTGAAGTTCAACAAGTAGATGTTAAAGGGATGTAGTTGAAGTCCAACAAGTAGATGTTAAAGGGATGTAGTTGAAGTCCAACAAGTAGATGTTAAAGGGATGTAGTTGAAGTCCAACAAGTAGATGTTAAAGGGATGTAGTTGAAGTCCAACAAGTAGATGTTAAAGGGATGTAGTTGAAGTCCAACAAGTAGATGTTAAAGGGATGTAGTTGAAGTCCAACAAGTCGATGTTAAAGGGATGTAGTTGAAGTCCAACAAGTAGATGTTAAAGGGATGTAGTTGAAGTCCAACAAGTCGATGTTAAAGGGATGTAGTTGAAGTCCAACAAGTCGATATTAAAGGGATGTAGTTGAAGTCCAACAAGTAGATGTTAAAGGGATGTAGTTGAAGTCCAACAAGTAGATGTTAAAGGGATGTAGTTGAAGTCCAACAAGTAGATGTTAAAGGGATGTAGTTGAAGTCCAACAAGTAGATGTTAAAGGGATGTAGTTGAAGTCCAACAAGTAGATGTTAAAGGGATGTAGTTGAAGTCCAACAAGTAGATGTTCAAGGGATGTAGTTGAAGTCCAACAAGTAGATATTAAAGGGATGTAGTTGAAGTCCAACAAGTAGATGTTCAAGGGATGTAGTTGAAGTCCAACAAGTAGATGTTCAAGGGATGTAGTTGAAGTCCAACAAGTAGATATTAAAGGGATGTAGTTGAAGTCCAACAAGTAGATGTTAAAGGGATGTAGTTGAAGTCCAACAAGTAGATGTTAAAGGGATGTAGTTGAAGTCCAACAAGTAGATGTTAAAGGGATGTAGTTGAAGTCCAACAAGTAGATGTTAAAGGGATGTAGTTGAAGTCCAACAAGTAGATATTAAAGGGATGTAGTTGAAGTCCAACAAGTAGATGTTCAAGGGATGTAGTTGAAGTCCAACAAGTAGATGTTCAAGGGATGTAGTTGAAGTCCAACAAGTAGATGTTAAAGGGATGTAGTTGAAGTCCAACAAGTAGATGTTAAAGGGATGTAGTTGAAGTCCAACAAGTAGATGTTAAAGAGAGTGTGCAGGTGACAGTTAATAAAAAGCAGGCTCAGCTGTCACAGATATGCATCACCTCTGCACACCATTCTCTCTAAAAGGTTTTTGGCTGAATGGCGACTTGTCTGTGGAACTTCCAGCAGGAAGCATGTCCAGCTGAAGGAGGACTTGGTGGAGCCTCGCTGCCTCTGGACTGTGTGTCGGCGTGGGCTTCATGGGTGTTGGGATGATGTCTCAGTCTAGTCTTTTGCAATCATGTTTGCACAGATTGTAATTACCACTGCAGGAATGTTGGGATTTGCACGGATTGCACACAGTTTGTGTTTGTGGGATGACAGATTAGTGGTTTGTGCTACTACTATTATACGTACTACTAATCTATATTTACCTATGCTACTACTAGTAAAATTATACGTACTACTAATCTACTATTTACCTATGCTACTACTAGTAAAATTATACGTACTACTAATCTACTATTTACCTATGCTACTACTAGTAAAATTATACGTACTACTAATCTACTATTTACCTATGCTACTACTAGTAAAATTATACGTACTACTAATCTACTATTTACCTATGCTACTACTAGTAAAATTATACGTACTACTAATCTACTATTTACCTATGCTACTACTAGTAAAATTATACGTACTACTAATCTACTATTTACCTATGCTACTACTAGTAAAATTATACGTACTACTAATCTACTATTTACCTATGCTACTACTAGTAAAATTATACGTACTACTAATCTACTATTTACCTATGCTACTACTAGTAAAATTATACGTACTACTAATCTACTATTTTATACAGCAAGTGGGATGACAGATTGCACTCAGATTGCACACAGTTTGCACAGATTGTGATTACAACTGCAGGAATGTTGGGATTTGGACAGATTGCACACAGTTTGCACACAGATTGCACACAGATTGCACACAGTTTGTGTTTGTAGGATGACAGATTAGTGGTTTGTGCTACTACTATTATATGTACTACTAATCTACTATTTACCTACGCTACTACTTGTAAAATTATACGTACTACTAATCTACTATTTTATACAGCAAGTGGGATCTCAGATTGCACACAGTTTGCACAGATTGTAATTACCACTGCAGGAATGTTGGGATTCGCACAGATTACACACAGTTTGTGTTTGTGCTACTACCACAGTGTTTCCCATAAACTGCCAAGATACCTGTGGCGGTGGGGGCGTGGCTATGGGCGTGGTCACCATGACATCACCGAGTAATTTGCATAATTTACTACAATGATATGATTTTCTCTAAAAAGGCTCAAAAAATGTATACTTACTAATTAATAATAACAGTTTTGTTTTAAACGTCCATCCATCCATCCATTTTACAATATAATTACAACACTTTATGTACATATTTATATACAGATTTGAACAATAAGTTATTCACTGAAATATATTTATTAATTGTGGTTCTTACAAAAAATATATCTTATAAAATATAAAAGCTAAAATGTCTCTTAAAGCTCTGCCCCTTTAATTAGTGCATACTAAATAATTTAACTTTAGCCTACTACTACAAGCATATTATTTACCAGCAACATAAAGTGAAACAGAGGCAGAGGTGTCCTGCCACAGTCAGTAACAAATAAACAGAAAACAGTAGTGGTCAAATACAAATAAGGCAACAAGAGAAGTATCCTACACTTCTCTTTTGTAAAGTAAATGTGAACAGCCTATATGGGCATCTACATCAACTATATGATTTGCCTGAGAAGCTGGACAGGACAAAACAAAACAAAACAATTCTTGTTATTTTTTATTTTTTTTATTTGTGGCGGACGTAATTCTTTCGTGGCGGGCCGCCACAAATAAATGAATGTGTGGGAAACACTGTACTATTATACGTACTACTAATCTACTATTTACCTACGCTACTACTAGTAAAATTATACGTACTACTAATCTACTATTTTATACAGCAAGTTGGATGACAGATTGCACTCAGATTGCACAGTTTGCACAGATTGTGATTACCACTGCGGGAATGTTGGGATTTCATAGGCCAGCTGAGCCTCCTTAGGAGGGTGCGCCCCTCAAACGGGTGTGTTGTCATGCAACTGTGACATTTGTCTTCTATTGTGGTGGGTGTTGCTGCTCCGTGCATGCCCTCACACGGCTGCCATGATCCTGCATTGTCTTTTACATTTGCGCTCCGACAGCCTGGAGTTTATTTAAAAGCTCCCTCATTTCAACATTGCTCGTGTTTAAAATGTTTTTTTCTGTCCTGGGAATGCAATCATGGAGGTTCTAGTCTCGCATCCGGCTCGTGGATGATGGGTTACATTTATTTTAAGTGCATTTCCCCTTTAATAAAGGCTTAGTGGCCACACGCGTGGACAGCACCTTTTAGCTCTTATTTCCAAAATTGTGTACACTACTGAATTGGGGTCTTATGGCCGCTTATGTGGACACTTATACTGCCATCTGGTGGTGTCAGAAGAGTATAACATACAATGGGATTTGGAAAAAAAAAGTGTAAAAATAAGAATTAGCATGTCACTAAACATGAAGTACACGTTTGTGTACTTATGGACTAAGTACATCATATCAAAATATGATTCTTAGTTTTTATTCTAATTAGGGTCCAATAAACATGAAGTACACGTTTGTGTACTTATGGACTAAGTACATCATATCAAAAGATGATTCTTAGTTTTTATTCTAATTAGGGTCCAATAAACATGAAGTACACGTTTGTGTACTTATGGACTAAGTACATCATATCAAAAGATGATTCTTAGTTTTTATTCTAATTAGGGTCCAATAAACATGAAGTACACGTTTGTGTACTTATGGACTAAGTACATCATATCAAAAGATGATTCTTAGTTGTTATTCTAATTAGGGTCCAATAAGCCCAAATAGCAAAGACAAATTAAAAAAAAGCATGTAAACAAAAAACAAATAGCTTGGGCCCTAATTCAGTCGTGTCAAAGTCCAGGCCGCGGGCCTGATCCGGCCCACGAATGAATGATCTATGGTCCCCGGGATGATATTTGATTAGTATTAGAAGCGGCCCGCAGGCCACAGCCGCCTGCTGCTGTTTTGCAAGCACCAATACTCCATCAGTGTTGGCGCTTGGAATTTTCAAAATTGAAAAATGGGGTCCCACAGTACATTTTTGGGGTCCCACGTTTTTGTAACCGTTTTGAAAACAAATGATAAATGTATTGCATCATCCTGTTATATCTCACATTCTTAAGTTCAAGTACCAATGATTGTCACACACACACCAGGTGTGGCGAAATTATTCTCTGCATTTGACCCATCACCCTTGATCACCCCCTGGGAGGTGAGGGGAGCAGTGAGCAGCAGCGGTGGCCACGCCCCGGGAATCATTTTTTGGGGGATTTAACCCCCAATTCCAAGCCTTGATGCTGAGTGCCAAGCAGGGAGGTAATGGCTCCCATTTTTATAGTCTTTGGTATGACTCTGCCGGGGTTTGAACTCCCGACCTAGCGATCTAACCACTAGGCCACTGTCTATGTTGTGTTTTGGAAAAAGGTTGTCGTAAACGTTACTTAATTCATGAAACAAAAGAAAACACATTTCCATGCATATGTAAATGTATTCAGTTATAAACATTCATTCACTTTCTTCTTTCCTTCATGGATCTAAACCAGGGGTCACCAACGCGGTGTCCGCGGGCACCAGGTAGCCCGTAAGGACCAGATGAGTAGCCCGCTGGCCTGTTCTAAAAATAGCTCAAATAGCAGCACTTACCAGTGAGCTGCCTCTATTTTTAAATTGTATTTATTTACTAGCAAGCTGGTCTCGCTGTGCTCGACATTTTTAATTCTAAGAGAGACAAAACTCAAATAGAATTTGAAAATCCAAAAAAATATTTTAAAGACTTGGTCTTCACTTGTTTAAATAAATTCATTAATTTTTTTACTTTCCTTCATATAACTTTCAGAAAGACAATTTTAGCAAAAAAAATACAACCTTAAAAATGATTTTAGGATTTTTAAACACATATACCTTTTTACCTTTTAAATTCCTTCCTCTTCTTTCCTGACAATTTAAATCAATGTTCAAGTAAATGTATTGTTTTTATTGTAAAGAAGAATAAATACATTTTAATTTAATTCTTCATTTTAGCTTCTGTTTTTTCGACGAAGAATATTTGTGAAATATTTCTTCAAACTTATTATGATTAAAATTCAAAAAAAATATTCTGGCAGATCTAGAAAATCTGTAGAATCAAATTTAAATCTTATTTCAAAGTGTTTTGAATTTCTTTTAAAATTTTTGTTCTGGAAAATCTAGAAGAAATAATGATTTGTCTTTGTTAGAAATATAGCTTGGTCCAATTTGTTATATATTCTAACAAAGTGCAGATTGGATTTTAACCTATTTAAAACATGTCATCCAAATTCTAAAATTAATCGTAATCAGGAAAAATTACTAATGATGTTCCATAAATCATTTTTTGAATTTTTTCAAAAAGATTCGAATTAGCTAGTTTTTCTCTTCTTTTTTTCGGTTGAATTTTGAATTTTAAAGAGTCGAAATTGAAGATAAACTATGTTTCAAAATGTAATTGTCATTTTTTTCTTGTTTTTCCTCTTTGAAACCGTTCAATTAAGTGTAAATATAATTAATTATTAATAATAACATAGAGTTAAAGGTAAATTGAGCCAATTGGCTATTTCTGGCAATTTATTGAAGTGTGTATCAAACTGGTAGCCCTTCGCATTAATCACTACCCAAGAAGTAGCTCTTGGTTTCAAAAAGGTTGCTGACCCCTGATCTAAACTTTTACCGCTGCCGGTATTATTTTTTTATTGTAATATTTTCAGAATGTGTTTGTTCTATTTTTTAAGACAAAGAAAACAATCTGAAGTTGTCTTTATTTTTGTAGTTTTAATGCCATGATTTTAATGTGTGCACAGATTTTCCTCCACGCGGCCCCGGAGCCAAAATGACTTTGACACCCCTGTCTTAATTCCTTCCTTGATTTTTGTGACCTGGGCAAAATACGACCCTAGGGCCACATGCGGCCCATTAAGATTTTCAATCCTGCCCATCTGATTTTTTTTAGACCTCTAACATCAAAGCTGTAGCCGCCATTATGACGTGCAGGGATGTTTTTAAATGAGCGTAAGTCTTCAACTATACAAAGTATTTCAATGGTTGGAATCTGCACTTTTGGGTGTTATAGGAGTTATTACGGTAATCTAGGTCAGTGGTTTTTCACTGTTGTACCCCCTGTGAATATTTTTTTAATTTAAGTACCCCCTAATCAGAGCAAAAAAGAGATAAAGAAGTAAAATACAGCACTATGTCATCAGTTTCTGATTTATTAAATTGTATAACAGTGCAAAATATTGCTCATTTGTTGTGGTCTTTCTTGAACTATTTGGAAAAAAGATATAAAAATAACTAAAAACTTGTTGAAAAATAAACAAGTAATTCAATTATAAAATAAATATTTCTACACATAGAAGTAATCATCAACTTAAAGTGCCCTCTTTGGGGATTGTAATAGAGATCCATCTGGATTCATCAACTTCATTCTAAACATTTCTTCACAAAAAAATCAATCTTTAACATCAATATTTACGGAACATGTCCACAAAAAATCTAGCTGTCAACACTGAATATTGCATTGTTGCATTTCTTTTCACACTTATTTTTGACAGACATTTAAAAAAAATCTCACGTACCCCTAGGCCAGGGGTCGGCAACCCGCGGCTCTAGAGCCGCATGCGGCTCTTTAGCGCCGCCCTAGTGGCTCTCTGGAGATTTTTCAAAAATGTATGAAGAATGGAAAAAGATGAGGGGAAAAAAATCAATTTTTTTGTTTTAGTATGGTTTCTGTAGGAGGACAAACATGACACAAACCTCCCTAATTGTTTATAAATCACACTGTTTATATTAAACATGCTTCACTCATTCCAGTATTTGGTGAGCGCCCTTTTGTCCTACTTATTTTGGCGGTCCTTGAACTCATCGTATAGTTTGTTTACATGTATAATTTTCTCCGACTTTCTAGGACGTGTTTTATGCCACTTCTTTTTCTGTCTCATTTTGTCCACCACACTTTTAACGTTGTGCACAGAGGTGAGTTTTGTTGATGTTATTGACTTGTGTGGAGTGCTAATCAGACATATTCGGTCACTGCATGACTGCGAGCTAATCGATGCTAACATGCTATTTAGGCTAGCGACATATTGCATCATTATGCCTCATTTGTAGGTATATTTGAGGTCATTTAGTTTCCTTTAAGTCCTCTTAATTACATTTATATCTCATGACACATGTAATATGGCTTTTGATTTTTTGCGGCTCCAGACAGATTTGTTTTTGTATTTTTGGTCCACTATGGCTCTTTCAACATTTTGGGTTGCCGACCCCTGGCCTAGGCATACCTTCAAGTACCCCCATTTGAGAAGCACTGATGTAGGTCACAGCAGTTTAGACCAGGAACAAAGCAGAGTGGGCGGGGTTTGTTTTCGGCGTAGCCAGCCTGAAAACACACGTGTCAGGAACAGAGATATTTGTACAACAAAGTTCTGCATAAAGTGATAACATATCATATTGTAGGAGTTCATTACCCTTTGCATTCATATTTTGCTGTTTTTTACATTTTTCTTGTGTTTTGCTTGATTGTAAAAGATACACAACTATGGAGGAGCTGGTCTGAGAAGTAAAAGAGGAGATACCGTATATTCCCAAATAAACGCCCTTGTGCAAATAACCGCCCATGTCCTAATAGCCTCACCCCATTTTGTGAATTAACCGCCTCTTCCTAATAACCGCCTACGTCCAAATAGCCGCCCATGGGCTGTTATTTGCATAATTTAGATTAAAATACTACTGGGGTTGCGTTTGCTGCAGTATTATTGTTTTGATGGTTTTATAGAGTACTTGGTACCATCATTTTATTTTTCCTGTATGCTGCTTTATTGAAAACTTGGAGTACTGTAGCCTTTATTTTATTTAAGCGACAGAATTATTGTTCTATTTTGATGGTGGGTTTTATACTTGAGTACTTGGTAGCATCATTTTATTTTTCCCGGTAGGCTGCTTTATTTAAAAAGTTTATTTATTTTTAGTATTGGTATTCTATTTGACAATTGTTGCAGTACTGCCATGTTGATCTCTTGTCTTTTGATAGCCTACCTCATGTTGGTGTATTGTTTTTTTGTTTGTATGTTTACAATAGCTTTTACATTTAAAGTTTTTTGTACGAAAAAAAAATACTGGACAGTAACCAAATAATGGCCCGGTGCAGGCTGGTGCAAAAATAAATAAAAGCCTTGTGCAAATAACCGCCCATGTCCTAATAGCCGCCCCATTTTGTGAAATAAACGCCCGGGCTACTATTTGGTAATATACGGTATGTTGTTAATATTCAGTGTTTTATTGTTCGTAGTTAATATTGTAAATCGCACATTCTTTATTTTCATGTACATTTTTGGTGTCCCATTCAGTAAAAAACTGTAAAATCCCATTCCATTTGTTTGAGGTGGTCTGTCATAACTTTTTTAGAACTCTATCGGTTGACATCGGTTACTTATAGGTAGCAATTAGAGATGTCCGATAATATCGGACTACCGATATTATCGGCCGATAAATGCTTTAAAATGTGATATCAGAAATGATCGGTATCGGTTTCAAAAAGTAAAATGTATGACTTTTTAAAAGGCCGCTGTGTACACAGACGTAGGGAGAAGTACAGAGCGCCGATAAACCTTAAAGGCTCTGCCGGCCCAATCACATAATAGCTATGTCTTTTCACACACACAAATGAATGCATCGCCTACTTGGTCAACAGCCATACAGGTCACACAGAGGGTGACCGTATAAACAACTTTAACACTGTTACAAATATGCGCCACATTGTGAACCCACACCAAACAAGAATGACAAACACATTTGGGGAGAACATCCGCACCGTAACACAACATAAACACAACACAACAAATACCCAGAACCCCTTGCAGCACTAACTCTTCCGGGACGCTACAACCGGAATTCAAATAAAACTTTAAACTGAAAAAAAATAATAATAATTAGGAAGAATATACGTATGTGTGTGTGTGTGTGTGTGTGTGTGTGTGTGTGTGTGTGTGTGTGTGTGTGTGTGTGTGTGTGTGTGTGTGTGTGTGTGTGTGTGTGTGTGTGTGTGTGTGTGTGTGTGTGTGTGTGTGTGTGTGTGTGTGTGTGTGTGTGTGTGTGTGTGTGTGTGTGTGTCACAGACGGACACACTAGATGTGTGTGCGTAGAGTTAGAAATTGCTTTCACATGATTTGGGCACACACGACATCAGCAGATTCGCTGATCCAATTAAATGGAGATGAGAGGAGAGGAAAAAGAGGCGGTGGTTGTACTGATGTGTAATTCAATCAGCGGACCAAACGGGAGCAATGAGAGAAGATGCTGCTGCAACTACCACGTCGCCGTCAATCCATCATCACAACAAGAAGACTCATAGATATTTGTAACCTGTTTGTGTCATAAATGAGTCATCAGTCAGTCCATTCAGGGGTACTTGAGGGCTTTCGGGGTCATCATGCAGCAACAAAGTAAATCATCCTTTACGACTAATAAGAAGAATACAGTGGATCATATTTAGCATCCACGCTCCGTGGGCCTTCCGTTCATTCTAGTTCCAATTCTGAAACGCAAATCAAAACACCAAATTAGGGCCGTTTTTTTATTTTTATTATACATCGCAGATTTTAAAACAAACAAAAAAATTTTTATTTTCATTCAAATATTGCCATAAAATTGGATTTTGTGCTGTTTTCCTTTTATGGATTTTTATTTTTCCCAGATAAACACAAAAATCCATGTTAAATATGTTGAATATATGTTTATCCAAAATGCAAAAATGCATGTTTATCTGTGTGATGACAAATTGAACCGGAAGTGGTATTTTAGCTTTTCTTTTTCCTTTACGATTTTGAAGAAATCCCCCCCAAAAATCGGGGCCATTTTTTCTATTTTTATTTCTGAAACAAAAGTTGGACAACTATGTAATGTCACTTTGCTGAACAAAGCTGTTAGCGTTATGCTAAGAAGGCTAAATGCAAAGGAAAAGCTAAAATACTGCTTCCGGTTCAATTTGTCATTACACAGATAAACACGCATTTTTGCATTTTCGATAAACATGAATTGGATTTTTGTGTTTATCTGGAAAAAAGTAAATCCATAAAAAGAAAACAGCACAAAATCAAATTTTATGGCAATATTTTAATGAAAATTAACCCTTTTTTGTTTGTTTTCCAAGCTGCCATCTATAGTAAAAATCGAAAAACGGCCCTAACTGTTTTTTGATTTGCGTTTCAGAATTGGGAATGGAATGAATGGGAGGTACACGGACCATTCAGGGGTACTTGAGGGCTTTTGGGGTCATCATGCAGCAACAAAGTAAATCATCCTTTACGACTAATAAGAAGAATACAGTGGATCATATTTAGCATCCACGCTCCGTGTGCCTTCCGTTCATTCTAGTTCCAATTCTGAAACGCAAATCAAAAAACCAAATTAGGGCCGTTTTTTTATTTTTATTATACATGGCAGATTTTAAAACAAACAAAAATTTATTTTCATTCAAATATTGCCATAAAATTGGATTTTGTGCTGTTTTCCTTTTATGGATTTTTATTTTTCCCAGATAAACACAAAAATCTATGTTAAATATGTTGAATATATGTTCATCCAAAATGCAAAAATGCATGTTTATCTGTGTGATGACAAATTGAACCGGAAGTGGTATTTTAGCTTTTCCTTTTCCTTTACGATTTTGAAGAAATCCCCCACAAAAATTGGGGCCATTTTTTCTATTTTTATTTCTGAAACAAAAGTTGGACAACTATGTAATGTCACTTTGCTGAACAAAGGTGTTAGCGTTATGCTAAGAAGGCTAAATGCAAAGGAAAAGCTAAAATACTGCTTCCGGTTCAATTTGTCATTACACAGCTAAACACGCATTTTTGCATTTTCGATAAACATGAATTGGATTTTTGTGTTTATCTGGAGAAATGTAAATCCATAAAAAGAAAACAGCACAAAATCAAATTTTATGGCAATATTTTAATGAAAATTAACCCTTTTTTGTTTGTTTTCCAAGCTGCCATCTATAGTAAAAATCGAAAAACGGCCCTAACTGTTTTTTGATTTGCGTTTCAGAATTGGGAATGGAATGAATGGGAGGTAGACGGACCATTCAGGGGTACTTGAGGGCTTTTGGGGTCATCATGCAGCAACAAAGTAAATCATCCTTTACGACTAATAAGAAGAATACAGTGGATCATATTTAGCATCCACGCTCCGTGTGCCTTCCGTTCATTCTAGTTCCAATTCTGAACGCAAATCACAAAACAAAATGAGGGCCGTTTTTCGATTTTTATTATATATGGCTGATTTTAAAAGGGTTGATTTTCATTAAAATATTGCCATCAAATTGGATTTTGCGCTGTTTTCCTTTTATGTATTTTTATTTTTCCAGATAAACACAAAAATACAATTTATGTTCATCCAAAATGCAAAAATGTGTGGTTATCTGTGGGATGACAAATTGAACCGGAAGCAGTATTTGTTTATCTGGAAAAAGAAAAATCCAGAAAAGGAAAACAGCCCAAAATCCAATTTGATGGCAATATTTTAATGAAAATAATAAAAATAGAAAAACGGTCCTCATTTAGTTTTGTGATTTGCGTTTCAGAATTGGAAATAGAATGAACGGAATGCACACGGACCATTTTAGCTTTTCCTTCGCGTTAAGCATGTTTTTAGCATCACCGTAAAATACTGGGTCCGTGTACCTTCCGTTCATTCTATTTCCAATTCTTAAATTCAAATCAAAAAACACATTTCCGGCCATTTTTTCTATTTTCATTTCTGAAACAAAAACTATTTAATGATACTTTTTTAAAACGACAATAGGACTCCTGCTGAACAAAGGTGTTAGCGTTATGCTAAAAACATGCTAAACGCTAAGGAAAGGCTAAAATACAGCTTCCGGTTCAATTTGTCATCACACAGATAAACACACATTTTTGCATTTTGGATGAACATATATTCAATTTTTGTGTTTATCTGGAAAAATGTAATTCCATAGAAGGAAAAGGTTTGTGTACATTCCGTTCATTCTACTGTATTTGAAATTTCAAAATGCAAATCAAAAATAAAATTAGGGCCGTTTTTCGATTTTTATTACAAATGGCAGATTTGAAAACAAACAAAAAAGGTTGATTTTCATTCAAATGTTGCCATAAAATTGGATTTTGTGCTGTTTTCCTTTTATGGATTTTTGTTTTTCCAGATGTTCATCCAAAATGCAAAAATGTGTGTTTATCTGTGTGATGACAGATTGAACCGGAAGCAGTATTTTGGTCCGTGTACCTTCCGTTCATTCTATTTCAAATTCTTAAATGCAAATCAAAAATATATTTCGGACCATTTTTTTAATTTTCATTCTGAAACAAAAGTTGGACAACTATTTATTGACACTTTTTTAAAACGACAATAGGACTCCTGCTGAACAAAGGTGTTAGCGTTATGCTAAAAACATGCTAAACGCCAAAGAAAAGCTAAAATACTGCTTCCGGTTCCATTTGTCATCACACATAAACACAAATTATTGCATTTAGGATAAACATATATTCTATTTTTGTGTTTATCTGGAAAAAATTAAATCCATAAAAGGAAAAGGTTTGCAATTTCAAAACGCAAATCAAAAAATAAAATGAGGGCCGTTTTTTGATTTTTATTATATATGGCAGATTTGAAAACAAACAAAAAAGGTTGATTTTCATTCAAATGTTGCCATAAAATTGGATTTTGTGCTGTTTTCCTTTTATGGATTTTTGTTTTTCCAGATGTTCATCCAAAATGCAAAAATGTGTGTTTATCTGTGTGATGACAGATTGAACCGGAAGCAGTATTTTGGTCCGTGTACCTTCCGTTCATTCTATTTCAAATTCTTAAATGCATCAAAATTATATTTCGGACCATTTTTTTTATTTTCATTCTGAAACAAAAGTTGGACAACTATTTATTGACACTTTTTTAAAACGACAATAGGACTCCTGCTGAACAAAGGTGTTAGCGTTATGCTAAAAACATGCTAAACGCCGAAGAAAAGCTAAAATACTGCTTCCGGTTTCATTTATCATCACACAGATAAACACACATTTTTGCATTTAGGATGAACATATATTCAATTTTTGTGTTTATCTGGAAAAAATTAAATCCATAAAAGGAAAAGGTTTGCAATTTCAAAACGCAAATCAAAAAATAAAATGACGGCCGTTTTTCGATTTTTATTATATATGGCAGATTTAAAAACAAACAAAAAAGGGTTGATTTTCATTCAAATGTTGCCATAAAATTGGATTTTGTGCTGTTTTCCTTTTATGGATTTTTATTTTTCAAGATGTTCGTTCAAAATGCAAAAATGCGTGATTATCTGTGTGATGACAATTGAACCGGAAATTATTCCGTACATTAGGTGCACCGGGTTTTTGTCGAGTTTTGAAGAAATTAAAGGATTTTAAGTGCGCCTTATAGTCTGAAAAATAGGGTAATATATCGTGAGAATCGGTTTGAATCGAGAATCCAAACGTGAGTTGTTGTAAGACTCTGATTCCTAGTAACTTTGTTTGAATACAGTCTCCACTCGCCACATAGCGCTTCAAACATTGCAGACTTTTGGGGGATATTTGAAAAAAAGTTGTAAGTTTTTTGGGTTCCAAATGAAGCATTTTCAAGCATGGCAATGGCTGGATAAATTAGAAATATATATAATAGAGTGGTATTGGCCCCTGGATGAGACCAGCCTATAGTGGATCAAAGGTTTGATGTTCGGTGGCTAAAATGTGGAATGTATTTATCACCCTGCAGTGTTAACATATTCACGGAGGCGTCTCGCTGTAATAATGTCAAAACAAAAACAGCTCTCAGAATTGTTTTAACAGGAGACATATGGACCACTTCAGAAGACCGCCAGTTACGGACACATGCTGCAAATATCACACACACACACACACACACGCTGTCATGTATTTGTTACCTTCTTGAGACCCTCGAAAAATGCCTACCTCTAATATTATAATAAAAGTTGTAATTTTACTCAACGCAAGTTAAAATTGTACAAGGAAAACTGAACATTTGTGCAACATTATGATAAAAGTTGGAATTTTACTTGCCAACAGTCGCAATTTTACAAGAAAAGCTTAACATTTTGGCAATTTTATGAAAATAGTCGAACTTTGTACTCGACAAAAGTCACAATTGCATAAGAACACTTTCAAATGTTGTCAATATTCTAATAATAATTGGAATTTTACTTGGCAAAATTATGACAAAAGTCATAATTTTACTTTTAAAAAATGTCACTATTTTACAAGAGCAACACAAAAATTGGCAATATTGTGATTAAAGTCCGAATTTTATCTGACAAATGTCACCATTTTGCTTTAAAAAGGAATAGTTTTGCATAAAAAAGTAATAGTTTTGCGAGAAAATATTTAAATATTACAGAAACGGACAGAATATGAGAAATTGTTCCCAATTTTATAAGCAAAAAGTCGACGCATTGTGAGAAAAACACTGCTTTTAATTATTTTTGTTTTTGTTTGTAATTGGTTGGAATCTTCATTATTTACTTCAAGTTATTACAGTATGTCTCTATATAGATATTTATTTTGTTTTTTTAATTAATTTTGGCCAAAGGGGGCGCATTTCCATTTCTTACACACACTTGTTATTACATATGTTGGCCAGAGGGGGAGCACTTCAGATTTTTACACACACATGTTATTTCATATGTTGACCAGAATATGTTTTGATAGATGTCACCACCAGGGGTGCAAATGAGACATTCTCTATTAGATGCAATGGTTTTCCGTATTGGGACCATGATTTATGTCATCACTTGTTCACACCTCCTCAGATGGAAGCTACGTTTCCTTGTTGATGTCTCAAATAGGATTAAATACAAGAACACACACACACACACACACACGCTGTCATGTATTTGTTACCTTCTTGAGACCCTCGAAAAATGCCTACCTCTAATATTATAATAAAAGTTGTAATTTTACTCAACGCAAGTTAAAATTCTACAAGGAAAACTGAACATTTGTGCAACATTATGATAAAAGTTGGAATTTTACTCGCCAACAGTCGCAATTTTACAAGGAAAGCTTAACATTTTGGCAATTTTATGAAAATAGTCGAACTTTGTACTCGACAAAAGTCACAATTATATAAGAACATTTTCAAATGTTGTCAATATTCTAATAATAATCAGAATTTTACTTTGAAAAAAATGTCACTATTTTACAAGAGCAACACAAAAATTGGCAATATTGTGATTAAAGTCCGAATTTTATCTGACAAATGTCACCATTTTGCTTTAAAAAGGAATAGTTTTGCATAAAGAAGTAATAATTTTGCGAGAAAATATTTAAATATTACAGAAACGGACAGAATATGAGAAATTGTTCCCAATTTTATAAGCAAAATGTCGACACATTGTGAGAAAAACACTGCTTTTAATTATTTTTGTTTTTGTTTTTTTTGTTTGTAATTGGTTGGAATCTTCATTATTTACTTCAAGTTATTACAGTATGTCTCTATATAGATATTTATTTTATTTTTTTAATTAATTTTGGCCAAAGCGCATTTGAATTTCTTAACACACACTTGTTATTACATATGTTGGCCAGAGGGGGAGCACTTCGGATTTTTACACACACTTGTTATTTCATATGTTGACCAGAATATGTTTTGATGGATGTCACCACCAGGGGTGCAAATGAGACATTCTCTATCAGATGCAATGGTTTTCCGTATTGGGACCATGATTTATGTCATCACTTGTTCACACCTCCTCATATGGAAGCTACTTTTCCTTGTTGATGTCTCAAGAAGGGTTAAATACAAGAACACACACACACAGATATTCTTGTATTTGTTATTGAGACCTCCAAAAAATGCCTACCTCTTTAGAACCACCCTTTCTAGATATATAAAGATGTGTATTTACAACATTAATAATATATACATACTATGCAAATATAAAAAAGGTAAGCTTTTAGTTCATTTTTGTTTTTTTGTTTTTTTGTTTGTAATTGGTTTTTAATCTTCATTATTTACTTCAAGTTATTACAGTGTGTCTCTATATACATATTTATTTTAGTCTTTTAATTAATTTTGGCCAAAGGGGGCGCATTTACATTTCTTACACACACTTATTACATATGTTGGCCAGTGGGGGAGCACTTCAAATTTGTCCACACACTTGTTATTTCATATGTTGACCAGAATATGTTTTGATAGATGTCACCACCAGGGGTGCAAATGAGACATTCTCTATTAGATGCAATGGTTTTCCGTATTGGGACCATGATTTATGTCATCACTTGTTCACACCTCCTCATATGGAAGGTACTGTTCCTTGTTGATGTCTCAAGAAGGGTAGAAATACCAGAACACACACATATTCTTGTATTTGTCACCTTCTTGAGACCTCTGAAAAATGCCTACCTCTTTAGAACCACCCTTTCTACATATATAAAGATGTGTATTTACAACATTAATAATATATACATACTATGCAAAAATAAAAAAGGTAAGCTTTTAGTTCTTTTTCTTTTTTTTTTTTTTTTTTTGTAATTGGTTTTTAATCTTCATTATTTACTTCAAGTTATTACAGTATGTCTCTATATACATATTTATTTTAGTCTTTTAATTAATTTTGGCCAAAGGGGGCGCATTTACATTTCTTACACACA
The DNA here is from genome assembly GCF_033978785.1 of Entelurus aequoreus. Taxonomy (NCBI): domain Eukaryota; kingdom Metazoa; phylum Chordata; class Actinopteri; order Syngnathiformes; family Syngnathidae; genus Entelurus; species Entelurus aequoreus. The sequence goes on along the minus strand of NC_084754.1, from coordinate 1,392,511 downwards.
CTTGTTATTACATATGTTGGCCAGAGGGGGAGCACTTCAAATTTGTCCACACACTTGTTATTTCATATGTTGACCAGCATATGTGTTGATAGATTTCACCACCAGGGGTGCAAATGAGACATTCTCTATTAGATGCAATGGTTTTCCGTATTGGGACCATGATTTATGTCATCACTTGTTCACACCTCCTCATATGGAAGGTACTTTTCCTTGTTGATGTCTCAAGAAGGGTAGAAATACAAGCACACACACACACGTTAGTGATGCACCACAAAAGTAGAAACATATACAATGGTGTTAAAAGTGATGTGGAGCTCGGGCGCAGCACAGCCAGACGGCATATCGTGAAGTTGAGCTTGTTAAAGCATCAGTGGCTGCAAACGGGGATAATCGCTCGATTTTAGTTTTCAGCGCTCTGCAAAGTGATTGCAGACAAAAATGACGCCCTGTGCCAAACATTCTGAAAACATCAACGATGATGTCCTGCAATTTTGACTTTAACTGCACTGCGATGGCCCCAAGCCAGACACATTTGTTTCCAGATCGTCGAGGTGCAATTTTGTAACCAATTTCACTTCAATTTCTCTTTTCCAACCGTCCTCATCTTTAAATGGGAACCTCAGAAGGGGCTTTGAACGCAACATAACGACTTCATACAAAGACTTGCGTTCAATACAAGTCAAATGCTCTGAAAATAGCACATGGGCTTATGCACATTGTTTACTGTGGGACTCAATTGCACAATTATGATAAGACTTTTGTCATGTTTTCCAGTCGGAACACAGGTGACGCTACTTTTTATGGAGGACAGTTGGAACACAGGTGATGCTACTTTTTATGGAGGACAGTCGGAACACAGGTGACGCTACTTTTTATGGAGGACAGTTGGAACACAGGTGACGCTACTTTTTATGGAGGACAGTTGGAACACAGGTGACGCTACTTTTTATGGAGGACAGTCGGAACACAGGTGACGCTACTTTTTATGGAGGACAGTCGGAACACAGGTGACGCTACTTTTTATGGAGGACAGTCGGAACACAGGTGACGCTACTTTTTATGGAGGACAGTCGGAACACAGGTGACGCTACTTTTTATGGAGGACAGTCGGAACACAGGTGACGCTACTTTTTATGGAGGACAGTCGGAACACAGGTGACGCTACTTTTTATGGAGGACAGTCGGAACACAGGTGACGCTACTTTTTATGGAGGACAGTCGGAACACAGGTGACGCTACTTTTTATGGAGGACAGTCGGAACACAGGTGACGCTACTTTTTATGGAGGACAGTCGGAACACAGGTGACGCTACTTTTTATGGAGGACAGTTGGAACACAGGTGACGCTACTTTTTATGGAGGACAGTCGGAACACAGGTGACGCTACTTTTGTCATGTTTTCCAGTCGGAACACAGGTGACGCTACTTTTTATGGAGGACAAACTCAGCATATGGATGGTCGACTAGGGGAAAAATTAACAATGAGTCGTCCCTTGTTCGTCGCAGTTAATTGGGACCGGACATGACCGCAATATGAAGGTATTATTAATCAATCAAATATATTTTCTTAGTTAGAGCCTAACAAAAACTCTCTATGACCATTTAAATAGTTCTTTAAAGGCCTACTGAAAGCCACTACTACTAGCGACCACGCAGTCTGATAGTTTATATATCAATGATGAAATCTTAACATTGCAACACATGCCAATACGGCCGGGTTAACTTATAAAGTGACTTTTAAAACTTCCCGGGAAATATCCGGCTGAAACGTCGCGGTATGATGACGTATGCGCGTGACGAAGTCAGAGTAACGGAAGTTATGGTACCCGTAGAATTCTATACAAAAAGCTGTTTTCATTTCATAATTCCACAGTATTCTGGACATCTTTTGCAATTTGTTTAATGAACAATGAAGGCTGCAAAGAAGACAGTTGTAGGTGGGATCGGTGTATTAGCAGCGGACTACAGCAACACAACCAGGAGAACTTTGTTGGAGCGCTAGCCGCGCTAGCCGCCGACCTCACCTTGACTTCCTACGTCTCCGGGCCGCCAAACGCATCGGGTGAAGTCCTTCGTCCTTCTGCCGATCGCTGGAACGCAGGTGAGCACGGGTGTTGATGAGTAGATGAGGGCTGGCTGGCGTAGGTGGAGAGCTAATGTTTTTAGCATAGCTCTGTGAGGTCCCGTTGCTAAGTTAGCTTCAATGGCGTCGTTAGCACAGCATTGTTAACCTTCGCCAGCCTGGAAAGCATTAACCGTGTATTTACATGTCCACGGTTTAATAGTATTGTTGATTTTCTATCTATCCTTCCAGTCAGGGGTTTATTTTTTTGTTTCTATATGCAGTTAAAGCACGATGCTATCACGTTAGCTCGTAGCTAAAGCATTTCGCCGATGTATTGTCGTGGAGATAAAAGGCACTGAATGTCCATTTCGCGTTCTCGACTCTCATTTTCAAGAGGATATAGTATCCCAGGTGGTTTAAAATACAAATCCGTGATCTACAATAGAAAAAGGAGAGAGTGTGGAATCCAATGAGCCAGCTTGTATCTAAGTTA
>NC_084754.1:1329953-1384953 GCF_033978785.1 Entelurus aequoreus | reverse complement strand
TTTTAGCGGCAAAAAGACGACAATTTGCGGCACTTTTTTTCCCACCAAATTACGATTAATTCCTCATCTAAACGGGAAAATATAAACAACCCATCAGTTGGCGTTCTAGTGAGAGCAGATGTTGTACAGTAAGTGATTGCTTTATTATGTTGGAAGTTAATGCAGCCAGCGGGGCATCACAACAGAATTAGGCATAATAATGTGTTAATTCCATGACTGTATATATCGGAATCGGTAATTAAGAGTTGGACAATATCGGAATATCGGCAAAAACGCCATTATCGGACATCTCTAGTTATTATGAATGGGCCTGTTACTACATTACATATATTGGGGAGAAAAGGTCAGCGGCACAGACCCTGAAGGGGTCATTAAAAATAGGCGGATTAGAACGACTTCCATTGGCTCCGTTGTTAGCTGACTTTTGCTAGCTATTATTTACGAGTTAGAACGCATTAAAAAAGTGTTGATAGGCAAAATTGTGCTCATCATTCACAATCCCTATGGGACACAAGAACACATATGTTTTTCTTTTTTTTTATGCACTCTAAGTCGTAAAATGCGGCCAGTAGGAGATGGCTAACAACGCAGCTAATGGGAGAACACTCAATAGACATCTAAAAACCGCCAACAATAACCTGAATATTAACCAAGTATTAGCAATATTGTTATTATGAGTGCTGACGCAGACAAACTATTTTTAGCGGCGAAAAGACGACAATTTGCGGCACATTTTTTTTCACCCAATTATGATGAATTCTTCATCTAAACGGGAAAATATAAACAACCCATCAGTTGGCGTTCTAGTGAGAGCAGATGTTGTACAGTAAGTGATTGCTTTATTATGTTGGAAGTTAATGCATCCAGCGGGGCATCACAACAGAATTAGGCATAATAATGTGTTAATTCCACGACTGTATATATCGGTATCGGTAATTAAGAGTCGGACAATATCGGAATATCGGCAAAAACGCCATTATCGGACATCTCTAGTTATTATGAATGGGCCTGTTACTACATTACATATATTGGGGAGAAAAGGTCAGCGGCACAGACCCTGAAGGGGTCATTAAAAATAGGCGGAATAGAACGACTTCCATTGGCTCCATTGTTAGTTGACTTTTGCTAGCTAATATTTACGAGTTAGAACGCATTAAAAAAGTGTTGATAGGCAAAATTGTGCTCATCATTCACAATCCCTATGGGACACAAGAACACATATGTTTTTCTTTTTTTTATGCACTCTAAATTGTAAAATGCGGCCAGTAGGAGATGGCTAACAACGCAGCTAATGGAAGAACACTCAATAGACATCTAAAAACCGCCAACAATGACCTGAATATTAACCAAGTATTAGCAATATTGTTATTATGAGTGCTGACGCAGACAAGCTATTTTTAGCGGCAAAAAGACGACAATTTGCGGCACTTTTTTTCCCACCAAATTACGATAAATTCTTCATCTAAACGGGAAAATATAAACAACCCATCAGTTGGCGTTCTGGTGAGAGCAGATGTTGTACAGTAAGTGATTGCTTTATTATGTTGGAAGTTAATGCATCCAGCGGGGCATCACAACAGAATTAGGCATAATAATGTGTTAATTCCATGACTGTATATGTCGGTATCGGTTGATATCGGAATCGGTAATTAAGAGTTGGACAATATCGGAATATCTGCAAAAAAGCCATTATCGGACATCTCTAGTTATTATGAATGGGCCTGTTACTACATTACATATATTGGGGAGAAAAGGTCAGCGGCACAGACCCTGAAGGGGTCATTAAAAATAGGCAGAATAGAACGACTTCCATTGGCTCCGTTGTTAGCTGACTTTTGCTAGCTAATATTTACGAGTTAGAATGCATTAAAAAAGTGTTGATAGGCAAAATTGTGTTCATCATTCACAATCCCTATGGGACACAAGAACACATATGTTTTTCTTTTTTTTATGCACTCTAAGTTGTAAAATGCGGCCAGTAGGAGATGGCTAACAACGCAGCTAATGGGAGAACACTCAATAGACATCTAAAAACCGCCAACAATGACCTGAATATTAACCAAGTATTAGCAATATTGTTATTATGAGTGCTGACGCAGACAAACTATTTTTAGCGGCAAAAAGACGACAATTTGCGGCACTTTTTTCCCCACCAAATTACGATTAATTCCTCATCTAAACGGGAAAATATAAACAACCCATCAGTTGGCGTTCTAGTGAGAGCAGATGTTGTACAGTAAGTGATTGCTTTATTATGTTGGAAGTTAATGCATCCAGCGGGGCATCACAACAGAATTAGGCATAATAATGTGTTAATTCCATGACTGTATATATCGGTATCGGTTGATATCGGTATCGGTAATTAAGAGTTGGACAATATCGGAATATCGGCAAAAACGCCATTATCGGACATCTCTAGTTATTATGAATGGGCCTGTTACTACATTACATGTACTGGGGAGAAAAGGTCAGCGGCACAGACCCTGAAGGGGTCATTAAAAATAGGCGGAATAGAACGACTTCCATTGGCTCCATTGTTAGTTGACTTTTGCTAGCTATTATTTACGAGTTAGAATGCATTAAAAAAGTGTTGATAGGCAAAATTGTGCTCATCATTCACAATCCCTATGGGACACAAGAACACATATGTTTTTCTTTTTTTTTATGCACTCTAAGTTGTAAAATGCGGCCAGTAGGAGATGGCTAACAACGCAGCTAATGGGAGAACACTCAATAGACATCTAAAAACCGCCAACAATGACCTGAATATTAACCAAGTATTAGCAATATTGTTATTATGAGTGCTGACGCAGACAAACTATTTTTAGCGGCGAAAAGACGCTAATCTGCGGCACATTTTTTTTCACCTAATTATGATGAATTCTTCATCTAAATGGGAAAACATAAACAACCCATCAGTTGGCGTTCTAGTGAGAGCAGATGTTGTACAGTAAGTGATTGCTTTATTATGTTGGAAGTTAATGCATCCAGCGGGGCATCACAACAGAATTAGGCATAATAATGTGTTAATTCCATGACTGTATATGTCGGTATCAGTTGATATCGGAATCGGTAATTAAGAGTTGGACAATATCGGAATATCGCAAAAACGCCATTATCGGACATCTCTAGTTATTATGAATGGGCCTGTTAACTACATTACAAATATTGGGGAGAAAAGGTCAGCGGCACAGACCCTGAAGGGGTCATTAAAAATAGGCGCAATGGAACGACTTCCATTGGCTCCGTTGTTAGCTGACTTTTGCTAGCTATTATTTACGAGTTAGAATGCATTTAAAAAGTGTTGATAGGCAAAATTGTGCTCATCATTCACAATCCCTATGGGACACAAGAACACATATGTTTTTCTTTTTTTTTATGCACTCTAAGTTGTAAAATGCGGCCAGTAGGAGATGGCTAACAACGCAGCTAATGGGAGAACACTCAATAGACATCTAAAAACTGCCAACAATGACCTGAATATTAACCAAGTATTAGCAATATTGTTATTATGAGTGCTGACGCAGACAAACTATTTTTAGCGGCGAAAAGACGTTAATCTGCGGCACTTTTTTTTTCAACCAATTATGATGAATTCTTCATCTAAACGGGAAAATATAAACAACCCATCAGTTGGCGTTCTAGTGAGAGCAGATGTTGTACAGTAAGTGATTGCTTTATTATGTTGGAAGTTAATGCATCCAGCGGGGCATCACAACAGAATTAGGCATAATAATGTGTTAATTCCACGACTGTATATGTCGGTATCGGTTGATATCGGTATCGGTAATTAAGAGTTGGACAATATCGGAATATCGGCAAAAACGCCATTATCGGACATCTCTAGTTATTATGAATGGGCCTGTTACTACATTACATATATTGGGGAGAAAAGGTCAGCGGCACAGACCCTGAAGGGGTCATTAAAAATAGGCGGAATAGAACGACTTCCATTGGCTCCGTTGTTAGCTGACTTTTGCTAGCTAATATTTACGAGTTAGAATGCATTAAAAAAGTGTTGATAGGTAAAATTGTGCTCATCATTCACAATCCCTATGGGACACAAGAACACATATGTTTTTCTTTTTTTTATGCACTCTAAGTTGTAAAATGCGGCCAGTAGGAGATCATCAAACATCTAAAAAACCACCAACAATTACCTGAATATTAATCAAGTATTAGCAGTATTGTTATTATGAGTGCTGACGCAGACAAACTATTTTCAGCGGCGAAAAGACGCTAATTTGCGGCACATTTTTTTTCACCCAATTATGATGAATTCTTCATCTAAACAGGAAAACATAAACAACCCATCAGTTGGCGTTCTGGTGAGAGCAGAGGTTGTACAGTAAGTGATTGCTGTATTATGTTGGAAGTTTGAATTTCTTGTTCAGCACTTAGCAATACCGCCGCATGATGCTTAGTGTGTATTGTTGAAGAGAAAAACAAACTTTGTGATGCGTCTGTGAAATTAATACAACGCAAAAATATGTAAATATTAGATGTTATTATGAATGGGCTTGTTACTACATTACATGTATTGGGGAGAAAAGGTCAGTGGTCATTAAAAATAGGCGGAATAGAACAACCATTGTTAGCTGACTTTTGCTAGCTATTATTTACGCGTTAGAATGCATTAAAAAAAAAGTGTACATGTTGTTGTCTTACATAAGTATTGTGAATGATAGGCAAAATGTAAAATAAAAGTACAGTTCCCCGTTAAGGGCTGCGATGCAAATTAACAATTGTCCAAAAAAAGATGGTACATTCCTGAGCTTGACTTTATAAAGACATATTTAGAGGGTATTTTTTGACCTGCGCCCAATGCATTCGGAGGCTCACCTCTGCCCTCCCCCTCGGGCTTGGCAGGATGTCAGAGTGGGTCCCAAACACAGCCAATTACTAACAAACACAGATGCCCCAAATTCCACTTTCACTTGAAACAGTCGGCTGACCCCATGTTCCCCTCTGTCCACGTCACCTCTACCTCCTCGCTCCCTCAGGCCGGCGCTATCCCAGCCCAGACTCTCGCTTTAAAAAGGAGCTTTACCAGGAAAACCGTGTGGGTGACTGCTAACCAACCCAACCTCCTATAGCTTCAAGGAGCAGCTTTCTAGCTCCTTTTTAAGGCAACAACACGTATTCATGTTGGTATTTCTAAAAATCCTTATTCAGACTAGGGTTGTCCCGATACCGATATTTTGGTACCGGTACCAAAATGTATTTCGATACTTTCCATACTTTTCTAAATAAAGGGGACCACCAAAAATTTCATTATTGCCTTCAGTGTTTCCCATAAACTGCCAAGATACCTGTGGCGGTGGGGGCGTGGCTATGGGCGTGGTCACCATGACATCATCGAGTAATTTGCATAATTTACTACAATGATATGATTTTCTCTAAAAAGGCTAAAAAAATGTATACTTACTAATTAATAATAACAGTTTTGTTTTAAACGTCCATCCATCCATCCATTTTACAATATAATTACAACACTTTATGTACATATTTATATACAGATTTGAACAATAAGTTATTCACTGAAATATATTTATTAATTGTGGTTCTTACAAAAAATATATCTTATAAAATATAAAAGCTAAAATGTCTCTTAAAGCTCTGCCCCTTTAATTAGTGCATACTAAATAATTTAACTTTAGCCTACTACTACAAGCATATTATTTACCAGCAACATAAAGTGAAACAGAGGCAGAGGTGTCCTCCTATAGGGGGCGGCATGGCGTAGTGTGTAGAGCGCCCGTGTCAGAAACCTAAGGGTTGCAGGTTCGCTCCCCGCCTCTTACCATGCCGTTGTGTCCTTGGGCAGGACACTTCACCCTTGCCCCCGGTGCCGCTCACACTGGTGAATGAATGTTGAACGAATGATAGGTGGTGGTCGGAGGGGCCGTAGGCACAAATTGGCAGCCACGCTTCCGTCAGTCTACCCCAGGGCAGCTGTGGCTACGAAAGTAGCTTACCACCACCAGGTGTGAATGAATGATGGGTTTTTAACATGTAAAGCGACTTTGGGTACTTAGAAAAGCGCTATATAAATCCCAGTTATTATTATTATTATTATCTACATCAACTATATGATTTGCCTGAGAAGCTGGACAGGACCAAAAAAAAAAAAAAAAAAAATCTATTTGTGGCGGGCGTAATTCTTTCGTGGCGGGCCGCCACAAATAAATGAATGTGTGGGAAACACTGCGGTCATTAGAAAACATGACTGCACATCATAATGGCAGCTACACTTTCCATCTTAAAGATGTAAAAAAAAATTTGGGAATGTCCAGCCGGCCAGATTGAAAAGCTTAACGGGCCGCATGTGGCCCCCGGGCCTTAATTTGCCCAGGTCTGATGTAAATAGTCATGAAAATAAAGAAAACAATATTGAATGAGGAGAAGGTGTGTCCAAACTTTTGGCCTGTACTGTATATCTGAAGTTGTTAAAAGATTCCAAGCATTGAAAGTCAAATAAAATATGACACTTTTATGAGCGGGTCCCTTTTGGATCCTTAGAGTACTGTATTTTTCGGAGTATAAATCGCTCCGGAGTATAAATCGCACCTACCGAAAATGCATAATAAAGAAGGAAAAAACATATATAAATCGCTTTTTTTGGGGAAATGTATTTGATAAAAGCCAACAGCAAGAATAGACATTTGAGAGGCAATTTAAAATAAATAAAGAATAGTGAACAACAGGCTGAATAAGTGTACGTTATATGAGACATAAATAACCAACTGCTATGTTAACGTAACATATTATGGTAAGAGTCATTCAAATAACTATAACATATAGAACATGCTATACGTTTACCAAACAATCTGTCACTCCTAATCGCTAAATCCCATGAAATCTTATACGTCTAGTCCAGGGGTCGGCAACCCGCGGCTCCGGAGCCGCATGCGGCTCCTTGACCACTCTGATGCGGCTCAGCTACATACATGCCGACACCCCCGATTTTCCCAGGAGATTTATGGATCTCAGTGTCCCTTATAGATTACTCCCAGGGAAAGAATAATACTTTTTACACTCTAATTATTAAATTAAGGGCGTGCCCTAATTGCACCGCAGTAATTGTCCTCTATAGCATTTACATACAGCGTGCCAGTTCAGCTACATGTTGCATGTTGTTATTACTTGCACACACAGGAGACAGCAAAGCATACTTACTCATCAGCCACACAGCTTACACTGACGGTAGCCGTATCAAACAACTTCAACATTGTTACGTTACAAATATGCGCCACACTGTGAACCTACATCAAAAAAGAATGAAAAACACATTTCTGGAGAACATCCCACCGTAACACAACATAAACACAACACAACCATTACCCAGAATCCCATGCAACTCTTACTCTTCCGGTCTACATTATACACCCCCGCTACCACCAAATCCCCCCACACATCAACCCCCCCCCCCCCCCCCCCCCCCCCTCCCCCTCCGTGCGTTGGTTGAGCGGAAGAGTTAGGGCTGCATGGGATTCTGGGTATTGGTACCGTCAGTGTAAGATGTGTGCCTGCTGAGTTAGTACGCCTTGCTGTCACTTATGTGATTAAGCTGAAATTGCTTTCTACGTGTGGTTGAGCAGGTACACTGTCAGGGCAGACTGTAGAGGGCGCCAAATGCAGTGTCATCACGCTCTGATATTCGGGAGTCTCCCGGGAAAAATGAGAGGGTTGGCAAGTATGACGCTATCAAGCGCCATTCATTCAAAACTCGTGGGCTGCACTAACATATAATTTCCACATTAAAGTGCGTGCCGGTGCCGGTAACATAGCACAAAGCGTTTAAGCTTTGTATGCGGTGTTTTTCATTTTAAATTTAAATTTTTTTTTAGTGGCTCCCATTACTTTCTTTAATTTGTGAAACTTGCCAAAATGGCTCTTTGAGTGGTAAAGGTTGCCGACCCCTGATCTAGTCTCTTACGTGAATGACATCAATAATATTATTGGATATTTTACGCTAATGTGTTCATCATTTCACACATAAGTCGCTCCTGAGTATAAGTCGCACCCAATCTATGAAAAAAACTGCGACTTATAGCCCGAAAAATACGGTAAGTGTGTATAGTCAATCCTAAACTTGCACAGCAGCGACTAGGAAAAGTACAAATGTTACTCAAATTGCTTTGTTTGTAGTTTTGATGTGACAATCTACAATGTAAATAGTCATGAAAATACATGAAATGAGAAGGTGTGTCCAAACGTTTGGCCTGTACTGTACATCAATTAAAGATGTAGCAATAATCAATTTTGAATGGAATGGTGGCTCCTGAATCCTAATCCAATTGGGAGGTGCCCAAAGATTCCCACCTCCACCCTTCAACTAGGACACAATAAATCTGTGGGCACATTTCCGCAGTAAGTTGATGTTTTTGTTCCTCGCGCTGGTGTGGTTACGGACTTCTGTACAACGAAGCCTCGGTTCAGCGGAGAACACTGCAGAGCTTCTTTTCCATGCGTCACATGACTCCCGCGCATCTCAGGTAGTCCGTCGCTGACCCCGCAGACAAGGTTTCTGGGGAGAGACAAACAGAGCCGTACTCATCCTCGTAATTGTTCGGAATGTCCTCGTTGAGAGCAGAAATAAGACCTTTCACATGCTTTCTAATCACAGTCATGCAGCTTGCATTTAATTCAGGAACAACGTCCTTGTCCCTCTTCTTGGACTGTCCGCAGACACTCACTCCCATAGGGCAACGTTAGTTCACCGCCTCGTCAGTGTCTCCATGTCTCTTGTTCATCCACAACATCATTGCACAGCCAAAGTTAGAAATATCTCAGAGTGAGTTAACCACTTGACCCAAAAACTGAAGTCACATTTGAAAGATCTGACCCGGGTTTGACGTCACAAACCATCTGGACTTTTGGCATGCTGTTGTTCGAAGAGAAGTCGTTAGCCAACAGGGGAGGACTGGGAGTCTGAAGGGGGGGGGGGGGGGGGGGGTCGATCAATAACGGGCTGATTGATGGCCAGCCGTTTATCAGAGGTGGGTAGAAGCTAGGGTTGTCCCGATACCAATATTTTGGTACCGGTACCAAAATGTATTTCAATATTTTTTTATACTTTTCTAAATAAAGGGGGCCACAAAAAAAATAGTATTATTGGCTTTATTTTAACAAAAAATCTTAGGGTACATGAAGCATATGCTTATTATTGCAAGTTTGTCCTTAAATAAAATAGTGACAACTTGTCTTTTAGTAGTAAGTAAACAAACAAAGACTCCTAATTAGTCTGCTGACGTATGCAGTAACATATTGTGTCATTTATACACCTATTATTTTGTACACATTATTAAGAACAAGCTGTAAAAATTGATTATTAATCCACTTGTTCATTTACTGTTAATATCTGCTTATTTCTGTTTCAACATGTTCTATCTACACTTCTGTTAAAATGTAACTTATTCACTTATTCTTCTCTTCTTTGATACTTTACATTAGTTTTGGATGATACCACATTTTGTGACAATAAAAAATATCGATGTAATCATAGTCATACTTGCCAACACTCCCGAATTTCAGTGCCCCTCCCGAAAATCTCCCGGGGCAACCATTCTCCCGATTTCTCCCGATTTCCACCCGGACAACAGAATTGCCTTTAGCGTCCTCTACAACCTACCGTCAAGTCAGCGTTTCCTCCATACAAACAGCGTGCAGGGCAGTCACACGATATATGCGGCTTTTTACACACACATAAGATCAACAGCCATACAGGTCACACTGAGGGTGTCCGTATAGACAACTTTAACACTGTTACAAATACGCGCCACACTGTGAACCCACACCAAACAAGAATGACAAACACATTTCGGGAGAACATCCGCACCGTAACACAACATAAACACAACAGAACAAATACCCAGAACCCCTTGCAGCACTAACTCTTCCGGGACGCTACAACCGGAATTCAAATCTCTTGAGACCTCCCGAATTCGGAGGTCTCAAGGTTGGCAAGTATGATTATAATAGTATCGACTAGATAAGCTATTGTACTTGGTATCATTACAGTGGATGTCAGGTGTAGATCCACCCATGGCATTTGTTTACATTGTGACGCCGGTGAGCTATTGTATCCTCCTACGGTGTGTAGTGAAGCATGTTTAGCTATTCCTTGTCCTGCAGGGATGATACTTGTAAGAAACTTACTTTATTTGTTGCCATGGAGACAAGGATTAGTGATTTAGAAGTAGCTAAAACACTGCACGTGGACCCCGACTTAAACAAGTTGAAAAACTTATTCGGGTGTTACCATTTAGTGGTCAATTGTACGGAATATGTACTGTACTGTGCAATCTACTAATAAAATCTTCAATCAATCAATCAAAAGCAGACTGCGGATGAATGTTAGCTGCTAGCTAGCTAGCCATGTCTTAAAGCACCTCTTCCTGATGGTGTTTCAGTGTTATAACTTCACCTTTATCTTTACTTTTTAAGACAAAATGCGTCCGTTCTCCCTTTTCTGTCTACACACTGTGTCTGCTTGTAAGTACTCCGTGATTGTGCACTGCCGAACATGCTCCTCTGCTCGTAAAACCAGCAATGTCACGACGTGACGGCGCGCCGTCATGCTCGTTAAAAAAATAAAATTTAAATAAATTGTGAACCGGTACTTTTCAAACAGAGTATAGTACCATTTTTGATTCATTAGTACCACGATACTATATTAGTACCGGTATACCATACAACCCTAATAGAAGCATTTACTCTGTTGCATTAATTAAATAACTCTTTGAATAAATGACACTAGTCGGTGGGGGTTAAATCACCAAAATAATTCCAGAGCGCGGCCACCGCTGCTGCTCACTGCTCCCCTCACCTCCCAGGGGGTGGAACAAGGGGATGGGAGTTATGTACTTAACAAAAAAAGGGGAAATAACTTAAAACATGTTTTATATTCTAGTTTCTTCAAAATAGCCGCCCTTTGCTCTGATTACTGCTTTGCACACTCTTGGCATTCTCTGGATGAGCTTCGAGCACACCTGTGAAGTGGAAAGCATTTCAGGTGACTACTTCTTGAAGCCTAGTGTGATCCCAGTCAGTTGCACTCGCTGTCAAGTGGAAAGACATCATAGTCGTACAACATTGAACCACATCCAAGGTGAGAAAAAGGCCTGTGGCTGCCCCGCAACATTCTACTCTCTCCGCTGCTGCAGAGTCTTCCTGTAAATGTACGGCTCTTGTTGGCACGAGCCTAAAGGGGGCAGTAGTACAATATGACACTTGGCAAGGGGGCATTAAAGGCCTACTGAAAGCCACTACTAGCGACCACGCAGTCTGATAGTTTATATATCAATGATGAAATCTTAACATTGCAACACATGCCAATACGGCCGGGTTAACTTATAAAGTGACATTTTAAAATTCCTGGGAAATATCCGGCTGAAACATCGCGGTATGATGACGTATGCGCGTGACGAAGTCAGAGTAACGGAAGTTATGGTACCCCGTAGAATTCTATACAAAAAGCTCTGTTTTCATTTCATAATTCCACAGTATTCTGGACATCTTTTGCAATTTGTTTAATGAACAATGAAGGCTGCAAAGAAGACAGTTGTAGGTGGGATCGGTGTATTAGCAGCGGACTACAGCAACACAACCAGGAGGACTTTGTTGGAGCGCTAGCCGCGCTAGCCGCGCTAGCCGCCGACCTCACCTTGACTTCCTACGTCTCCGGGCCGCCAAACGCATCGGGTGAAGTCCTTCGTCCTTCTGCCGATCGCTGGAACGCAGGTGAGCACGGGTGTTGATGAGCAGATGAGGGCTGGCTGGCGTAGGTGGAGAGCTAATGTTTTTAGCATAGCTCTGTGAGGTCCCGTTGCTAAGTTAGCTTCAATGGCGTCGTTAGCACAGCATTGTTAACCTTCGCCAGCCTGGAAAGCATTAACCGTGTATTTACATGTCCACGGTTTAATAGTATTGTTGATTTTCTATCTATCCTTCCAGTCAGGGGTTTATTTTTTTGTTTCTATATGCAGTTAAAGCACGATGCTATCACGTTAGCTCGTAGCTAAAGCATTTCGCCGATGTATTGTCGTGGAGATAAAAGGCACTGAATGTCCATTTGGCGTTCTCGACTCTCATTTTCAAGAGGATATAGTATCCCAGGTGGTTTAAAATACAAATCTGTGATCCACAATAGAAAAAGGAGAGAGTGTGGAATCCAATGAGCCAGCTTGTACCTAAGTTACGGTCAGAGCGAAAAAAGATACGTCCATCACTGCCTCTCAAGTCCTTCACTCTAACGTTCCTCATCTACGAATCTTTCATCCTGGCTCAAATTAATGGGGTAATCATCACTTTCTCGGTCCGAATCTCTCTCGCTCCATTGTAAACAACGGGGAATTGTGAGGAATACTAGCTCCTGTGACGTCACGCTACTTCCGCTACAGGCAAGGCCTTTTTTTTATCAGCGAGCAAAAGTTGCAAACTTTATCGTCGATTTTCTCTACTAAATCCTTTCAGCAAAAATATGGCAATATCGCGAAATGATCAAGTATGACACATAGAATAGATCTGCTATTCCCGTTTAAATTTAAAAAAATCATTTCAGTAGGCCTTTAAAGACACGTGTTGGATCATAGTCGCCTGTGATTGCTTCCACAAGGGAGCTTTTCCAACGCTGGTGAAGAAATTCCCTTGTAAAATTAACATTTTGTTTTACACGGAACAAGTTTTGAGGCTCTCATCCCACTGGGTTCTTGTGTCTGTTTGGTTTATAAATAACGAGTATTCCTCCGGGGTGAAAATGGCATGAGTGGCGCCCCCAGGGTCAGACCCTGGCATAAACCCTCCATGCAGATGTTTACACTGGGGGGGTCGTCAATGTGGTGGTGGTGGTGCTCTGCACTTTGGTGGACTGAGTTACCTCATGGATTTAATCATACTTTGTTTATGATCCACTTTTATTCCCGATACCAATATTTTGGTACCGGTACCAAAATGTATTACCATACTTATCGATACTTTTCGACATAAAGGGGACCCCAAAAAATGGCATTGTTGGCTTTATTTTAACCAAAAATCTTAGGGTACATGAAACATATGTTTATTATTGCAAGTTTGTCCTTAAATAAAATAGTGAACATACTAGACAACTTGTCTTTTAGTAGTAAGTAAACAAACAAAGACTCCTAATTAGTCTGCTGACGTATGCAGTAACATATTGTGTCATTTATACACCTATTATTTTGTACACATTATTAAGGACAAGTGGTAGAAAATGGATTATTAATCTACTTGTTCATTTACTGTTAATATCTGCTTACTTTCCCTTTTAACATGTTCTGTCTCGAGAGCCGCGGTTTGCTGACCCCCGCATTAGTAAATCATAGGCTACTCAGAAGGTGAGATAACTCCTGGAAATGACTGGCTTTTAATGGCCAAAGGTATAGATGGGTGTGTCCAAGTAAGGCTGCAGCTAACGATTATTTTCCTATCGATTAATCTATAGATTATTTTTTTCGATTAATTGGTTAATCTATAGATTATTTTTTTTTCGATTAATCTATAGATTATTTTTCCTTTTACCGATTACTTTTTTATTCAAAATGAAGATGAAAAAATAAAAGTAGGCCAGTTTTTTCAAAAGGCATGGCTTTTATTTACAAAAAAAAAAAAGTATGGCCACTCAGTCAACATTGACAACAACATGGCTAAATATTCTGTAACAATGTGAACATTTAAAACTTTTAACCTTTAACAAAATTAAAAGTAGCTTATTTGCTTTTTAATGTGCAAATATAAAAGTCAACATCCAGTGCAAATCTTAATATTCTGCAATAGTATAAGCATTTCAAAAGTAAAAGTATTGCTTATTTTGAAATGTGCAAAAATAAAGATAAACATCCAATACAAAAAAGTGTAAAACGAAATATTCTGTAACAACAGTGTAAACATTTCAACAAAAGTGAAAGTATTGCTTATTTGCTAAAATGTGCAAAAATAAAGATAAACATCAATACAAAAAAGTGCCAATCTAAATATTCTGGAGCACTGTAAACATTAAGTATTGCTTTTAAAATGTGCAAAATAAACATCCAGTCCAACACAGTACACAATAACCAATTCTACTCATTCCAGTGAGTGACTAACAGTTGTAATGAAGAAAGGTTAGCATGTCTACATGCTCTGGTTCTTTTCTTGTTTACAATATTCCCAGCAGCTGAAAATAGGCGCTCAAACGGGGTCGATGTGGCTGGAACTGAGAGCTAATTAGCCTTCACCTCAAGCCAGGACTGCGAGCGAGCTGAGCTGCAGTTTACGTTTCTAGAAGGTCAACGGGCTCATAGTGATGTTACTAGTAGTTGACTGGGAGGTGTTTATTATCCTTTGGGGAGAGTCCGCTGCCTGATGCTCACCTGCTAAACACCTATCTGCTAGACGCTGAAGCGCTGACTACGCACTGCTGATTGGCTGGTAACGTTTTGAATACGCACTGCTGATTGGCTGATAATGCTTTGTGTGTACCAATCAGATGGTTGTGTGGGTGGGACAATGCTGCGTGTGTACCAATCAGATGGTTGTGTGGGTGGGACAATGCTGCGTGTGTACCAATCAGATGGTTGTGTGGGTGGGACAATGCTGCGTGTGTACCAATCAGATGGTTGTATGGGTGGGACAATGCTGCGTGTGTACCAATCAGATGGTTGTGTGGGTGGGACAATGCTGCGTGTGTACCAATCAGATGGTTGTGTGGGTGGGACAATGCTGCGTGTGTACCAATCAGGTGGTTGTGTGGGTGGGACAATGCTGCGTGCTGAGACAGAGGCAGAGGAGCAAAGCAGCTTGTTAAGACTTTAGCAGCTAAAGTTAGCTTTAGCTTAGAAACTCGTTCGGTACACCCCCGTACCGAACCGAAAGCCCCGTACCGAAACGGTTCAATACAAAACACGTACCGTTACACCCCTAGCAGATACAAATGACACATTCATGTTTTTGTGTAATGATGACAACGTATGCTAACGCGGACAATTGACTAGTTGATGGTTGATAGTTTTCTTTTCAAATGTTGGTTCATAGCCGTTGTGCTGCTATGATAGGCCATTTCCGCTCGACACAGTGTGCATACAACAACATTATTAGGCCGTTTATTGAAATACTCCCACACTTTTGACCACCTTTGGCGTGCGTTTTTCCCCTCGCTCGCACCGCTCGCATCGTCTGCTTTGCTCGTCTGCTTTGCGCTTCGCCATGACGGTAGTGTGACGTAAATATGCGACGCGTCGACGCACAAAAACGGCGTCGACGTATTTACGTAACCGATGACGTCGACTATGTCGACGCGTCGTTTCAGCCTTATGTCCACGTTAAAGGGAACGGCAGGCTGTCTTCTTTTAATAGATTTATTACAATCTTTGGCAATCTAGGTAATGTTTGCTGTGGTCTGGAACAACATGGTAGACTAAGAACTATCTGAAATGCAGCCAATATTACATGCAGAGACATGCAAAACTAAATTATATACAAAGAGGATAAAAGTAGAGGAGCTCAAATATATGATAAAATAATGAGGCATAATGCTGCAGTATGTACATACAGCTAGCCTAAATAGCATGTTAGCATCGATTAGCTAGCAGTCATGCACTGACCAAATATCCCTGATTACCACACCCAACAAGTCAATAACATCAACAAAGCTCATATTTGTGCATTCACGCACAGCATAAAGCATTTGGTGGACAAAATGAAGATTTTTACATGTAAACAAACTGTTGCGTCGCAGTCCATACTATGGTGAGTTCAAGAACCGCCGAAATTCGTAGGACAAAACGATGTTCACTGTCATCAGTGAAGCATACACACAAACATATCAAACAGTGGTACTTCTAACAATTGGGAAGGTTTGTGTCGTGTTTGTCCTCAAACAAAAAATATACTAGAACAAAACAATTATTTCCCCCCCATCTTTTTCCATTTTCAATCCTTTTTTAAAAATGCTCCAGAGAGCCATTAGTGCAGCACTAAAAAGCCGCATGCGGCTCGAGAGCCGCGGTTTGCTGACCCCCGCATTAGTAAATCAGAGGCTACTCAGAAGGTGAGATAACTCCTGGAAATGACTGGCTTTTAATGACCAAAGGTATAGATGGGTGTGTCCACGTTAAAGGGAACGGCAGGCTGTCTTCTTTTAATAGATTTATTACAATCTTTGGCAATCTAGGTAATGTTTGCTGTGGTCTGGAACAACATGGTAGACTAAGAACTATCTGAAATGCAGCCAATATTACATGCAGATAATGTGTCATGAGACATGCAAAACTAAATTATATACAAAGAGGATAAAAGTAAAGGAGCTCAAATATATGATAAAATAATGAGGCATAATGATGCAATATGTACATACAGCTAGCCTAAATAGCATGTTAGCATTGATTAGCTAGCAGTCATGCACTGACCAAATATGCCTGATTAGCACTCCCAACAAGTCAATAACATCAACAAAACTCACCTTTGTGCATTCACGCACAGCATAAAACATTTGGTGGACAAAATGAAGATTTTACATGTAAACAAACTGTTGCGTCACAGTCCACACTATGGTGAGTTCAAGAACCGCAGAAATTCGTAGGACAAAACGATGTTCACTGTCATCAGTGAAGCATACACACAAACATATTAAACAGTGGTACTTCTAACAGTTGGGAAGGTTTGTGTCGTGTTTGTCCTCAAACAAAAAAACATACAAAAACCAAAAAAATATTTCTCCCCCATCTTTTTCCATTTTCAGTCCTTTTTTTCCCAATCGGTGCCACTGAGAACAGCGCAGGGACTCACATGGCAAACACCAGGCCCGACAAGGCCGGTGATTAAAACAGCAGAAAGCCTTTTCAAAGTGGACAATTAGGATGTTGCGGTCTCCTCAGGGGTGCTGGCCCCAGGCCTGTCAGAGCGCGTGATGGAGGCTGAAAGGTAGCAGCAAAGATGGAGGGTCACGGACAAAGGATCCACTCACCAGCCCTCTTTTGCTTTACGCCTCAAACTCACGCGCATCGCCCTTCGATTGCTTATTGAATTAGGCCTAATCACTCAATTAAAGTCACATGGAGAGGCATCATCCCTTGTCTCCAGCCCACTACTGGACGCCAAATAACGGCCGCAGTGTTGCTCGGCTCGTGGGAAGCATCAAAACAAGACGTCCAAAATGCGACGGGCATCTCGGCCCCGTTTTGTTTCAGTGACAGCTGGAAAATCCCAATCATGAAGCTGAATTAACGAGCCTTCTTTGACTGTACATTCAATGAAGGTTTATTGGTTAAAACGTGAATATTCTAAGAAAAGAGATAGGAAAATAATAGGGATGTCCGATAATGGCTTTTTGCCGATATCCGATATGCCGATATTGTCCAACTCTTTAATTACCGATACCGATATCAACCGATACCGATATCAACCGATATATACAGTCGTGGAATTAACACATTATTATGCCTAATTTGGACAACCAGGTATGGTGAAGATAAGGTACTTTTTTAAAAAATTAGTAAAATAAGATAAATAAATTAAAAACATTTTCTTGAATAAAAAAATAAAGTAAAACAATATAAAAACAGTTACATAGGCATACATAGGCATAAAACCTTTTTTTTAAACGTTATATCAACCTGAAGTTGATATAGAGATTTACTGTAAGTGTTAAATAAAAAATAATAATAATAATGTGACTTATTTTTTACATTCTAATGACTGAGACCCTTTATATTTATATATTTTGTTATGATTTGAAAATGAAAAATATCAAAATGGCCCCCGCATGCAACTTTTCCGTGTGCGGCCCTCAATGGAAAAAGTTTGGACACCCCTGATATACAGTGTCAAACTTCTTTTCCTTGAGGGCCACATAGATGGTAAGTGGGTTATACTTGTATAGCGCTTTTCTACCTCCAAGGTACTCGAAGCGCTTTGACGCTATTTCCACATTCACACACACATTCACACACTGATGGCGGGAGCTGCCATGCAAGGCCCTAACCGCCACCCATCAGGAGCAAGGGTGAAGTGTCTCGCTCAAGGACACAACGGACGTGACGAGGTTGGTAGAAGGTGGGGATCGAACCGGGAACCCTGAGGTTGCTGGCACGGCCACTCTCCCAACACCGTCCCATAGCAGCAGAGGGCCACCTGTAAATATAGCATTTTGTAATAAGTAAGGATTGGGCTCATGATATTGCATTATTGCCTAAGCCAGGGGTCAGCAACCCGCGGCTTTCGAGCCACATGCGGCTCTTTAGTGCCGCCCTAGTGGCTCCCTGGAGCATTTTAAAAAAAGGATTGAAAATGGAAAAAGATGGGGGGAAATATTTTTTTGGTTTTATTTGTTTGGGGACAAACACGACACAAACCTTCCCAATTGTTAGAAGTACCACTGTTGAATATGTCTGTGTGTATGCTTCACTGATGAGAGGGAACATCGTTTTGTCCTACTAAAGTAAACAGTAAAAAAAAATGTATACTTTATTTTTTACTACTTTAATGAGTAGGACCCTTTTGGTTCCCCAATAATTTGAGTGTGATTTGTTTTTAAGTGTCATCGCTCAAAAAATAATAATGAATCAATGGTGTTATGAGTTATTGACCTTTTTAAGGCTCCGATTATCATATAATCTCAAATATTCCACTTAATAATTTTATTGGGTGAAAATATTGCATATTTTGTGTTTTTTTCCATAAAACACAGGGTTTTCTTTGACAAAAAGAGCATACGACTTAAATCTTTAAAAACGTTATATTGACAGATAGACGTAATGTTGATCTAGGTCAGGGGTCGGCAACCCGCGGCTCCGGAGCCGCATGCGGCTCCTTGACCACTCTGATGCGGCTCAGCTACATACATGCCGACCCCCCCGATTTTCCCAGGAGGTTTATGGATCTCAGTGTCTCTCATAGATAACTCCCAGGGAAAAAATAATCCTATTTACACTCTAATTACTAAATAAAGGGCGTGCCCTAATTGCACTGCAGTAATTGTCCTCTATAGCATTTACATATAGTGTGCCAGTCCAGCCACATGTTGCATGTTGTTATTACTTGCACACACAGGAGACAGCAAAGCATACTTAGTCATCAGCCACACAGCTTACACTGACGGTAGCCGTATCAAACAACTTTAACATTGTTACGTTACAAATATGTGCCACAATGTGAACCCACACCAAAAAAGAATGAAAAACACATTTCTGGAGAACATCCCACCGTAACACAACATAAACACAACACAACCATTACCCAGAATCCCATGCAGCCCTAACTCTTCCGGTCTACATTATACACCCCCGCTACCACCAAATCCCCCCACACATCAACCCCCCCCCCCCCTCTCCGTGCGTTGGTTGAGCGGAAGAGTTAGGGCTGCATGGGATTCTGGGTATTGGTACCGTCAGTGTAAGATGTGTGGCTGCTGAGGTAGTACGCCTTGCTGTCACTTAAGGGAGCAAGCTGAAACTGCAATCTACGTGTGGTCGAGCAGGTACACTGTTAGGGCAGACTGTAGAGGGCGCCAAATGCAGTGTCATCACGCTCTGATATTCGGGAGTCTCCCGGGAAAAATGAGAGGGTTGGCAAGTATGACGCTATCAAGCGCTAATCATTCAACACTCGCGGGCTGCACTAACATCAAATTTCCACATTAAAGTGCGTGCCGGTGCGTGTGTCGGAGACCCCTGGTTAACATAGCACAAAGTATTTAAGCTTTGTATGCGGTGTTTTTCATTTTTTTAAAAATTTTGTGGCTCCCATTACTTTCTTTAATTTGTGAAACTTGCCAAAATGGCTCTTTGAGTGGTAAAGGTTGCCGACCCCTGATCTAGGGATTTAAAACCTGAATAATAATACTGAATAATGACACATTTATATTATATTATATTTTTACCAAAACCCTTTGGGGTCCCTGGGATCAAGCCTGAGTGGAGGCCTAAATGTATACTTTTTATACATATATTATATTGGTTTTTAAAATAAAAAAATATCAAAATGGCCCCCGCTTGCTTTGATTTTTCAGTGTGCGGCCCTCAGTGGAAAACGTTTGGACACCCCTGCACTAAACACACACATAAGCTCATTAATACATGTATATTACAAGTCCCATTATTTACTTTTTTTAAATTCGATCTCAATTCTGTACACTGCTGCTGGAATTTTAATTTTCCTGAGGGAACTCTCCTGAAGGAATCAATAAACTACTATCTATCTATCTATCTATCCTTTGTTATAGTACATGGGACAATGCACATTAAAGGCCTACTGAAAGCCACTACTAGCGACCACGCAGTCTGATAGTTTATATATCAATGATGACATCTTAACATTGCAACACATGCCAATACGGCCGGGTTAACTTATAAAGTGACATTTTACATTTCCCGCTAAACTTCCGCTTGAAAACGTCTTTGTATGATGACGTATGTGCGTGACGTCACGAGGGCAACGGAAGTATTCGTACCCAACGTGTCACCATACAAACTGCTCTGTTTTCATCGAACAATTCCACAGTATTCTGGACATCTGTGCTGGTGAATCTGTTGCAATTTGTTTAATGAACAATGGAGACTGCAAAGAAGAAAGTCGTAGGTGGGATCGGTGTATTAGCGGCAACCAGGAGGTTGTGTTGTGTTTGAGATGGATAGCAGACGCACTACCGTGAGTACAGCTTTGGCTTCCAAACATTTGATCGCTTGCCCGTACGTGCGTATCGCTATGTGCATGTCACGTACGTAACTTTGGGGAAATATATGTTTCTTGCCGACTCTGATGGCAGCCGGGGTGTCGTCAAAAGCTACAACGCCCGCCGCCACCGCCGCTCCGTAGCTAAAGTTAGCTTCAATTGTTAAGCTTCGCCAAGCTGGAAATGATTAACCGTGTAGTTACATGTTCATGGTTTAATAGTATTGTTGATCTTCTGTCTATCCTTCCAGTCAGGGTTTTTTAAAAATGTTGTTCCTATCTGCATTTGAGCCCGATGCTATCACGTTAGCTCCGTAGCTAAAGTGCGTCAACGATGTATTGTCGTGGAGATAAAAGGCACTGAATGTCCATTTCGCGTTCTGGACTCTCATTTTCAAGAGGATATAGTATCCCAGGTGGTTTAAAATACAAATCCGTGATCCACAATAGAAAAAGGAGAGTGTGTGGAATCCAATGAGCCAGCTTGTACCTAAGTTACGGTCAGAGCGAAAAAAGATACACCCTGCACTGCCTCTCTAGTCCTTCACTCTAACGTTCCTCATCCACAAATCTTTCATCCTGGCTCAAATTAATGGGGTAATCGTCGCTTTCTCGGTCCGAATCGCTCTCGCTCCATTGTAAACAACGGGGAATTGTGAGGAATACTAGCTCCTGTGACGTCACGCTACTTCCGCTACAGGCAAGGCTTTTTTTTATCAGCGAGCAAAAGTTGCGAACTTTATCGTCGTTGTTCTTTACTAAATCCTTTCAGCAAAAATATGGCAATATCGCGAAATGATCAAGTATGACACATAGAATGGATCTGCTATTCCCGTTTAAATAAAAAAAAATCATTTCAGTAGGCCTTTAATGAACATATCAAATGTTAATGTGCCAGATAAAGCTAATTTCTTTGTCGTTTTTATCTGCCAACACCTAGAAAGTTTGGGGAACCTTGATGTAGACCACAAGTAATTGTCTTAAATGTAGAAAAACACATCATAAAATAATCCCTCTAAAAATGTAATGGCATAGCTCCTGGTGTGTGTCTTAGACCCTTTGCAGGGTCACTTCCAAGGTTTCCTTCATCTACACAAGTTCCATGTGGAGATCTACTGTGGCTGTGGAGAAGCAGCAGTGAGTGAGGAGGAAATGGGGTCTGGCATGTTGACTCAGGAGTAAATCCCCCCGGACTTGGAAAAAAAAAGTCTGCTATTAAGAGTTGAGTCACCCCACAGTGCTGGACACACTCTGTGGGATCATGGCTGAAGGACAGAAACTACACGCCGTAACTCCTTCAGAAGCTGCAATCAAAGCTTGGTGGATAAGTGCAATCAGCAATTTGAGTAACATTTCTACTTTTCCTAGTTTACGATTGACTACACACACGTACTCTTAGGCTCCAAAAGGGACCCGCTCATAAAAGTGTCATATTTTATTTGACT
The DNA here is from genome assembly GCF_033978785.1 of Entelurus aequoreus. Classification (NCBI taxonomy): domain Eukaryota; kingdom Metazoa; phylum Chordata; class Actinopteri; order Syngnathiformes; family Syngnathidae; genus Entelurus; species Entelurus aequoreus. Next base: position 1,362,841 of record NC_084754.1, on the reverse strand, counting down.
TTCAATGCTTGTAATCTTTTAACAACTTCAGATATACAGTACAGGCCAAAAGTGATGTCCGATAATGGCTTTTTTGTCCATATCCGATATTGTCCAACTCTTAATTACCGATTCCAATATCAACTGATACGGATATATACAGTTGTGGAATCAACACATTATTATGCCTAATTTTGTTGTGATGCATTAAACAAGGTAACAAGGTTTTCCAACTCAAGTTATGGAAAAAAGTGCCAACATGGCACTGCCATATTTATTATTGAAGTCACAAAGTGCATTCTTTTTTTTAACATGCCTCAAAACAGCAGCTTGGAATTTGGGACATGCTCTCCCAGAGAGAGCATGAGGAGGTTGAGGTGGGGGAGTAGGGGGTAGCGGGGGGTGTACATTGTAGCGTCCCGGAAGAGTTAGTGCCGCAAGGGGTTCTGGGTATTTGTTCTGTTGTGTTACGGTGCGGATGTTCTCCCGAAATGTGTTTGTCATTCTTGTTTGGTGTGGCTTCACAGTGTGGCGCATATTTGTAACAGTGCTAAAGTTGTTTATACGGTCACCCTCAGTGCGACCTGTATGGCTGTTGACCAAGTATGCCTCGCATTCACTTGTGTGTGTGAAAAGCCGTAGATATTATGTGACTGGGTCGGCATGCAAAGGCAGTGCCTTTAAGGCACGCCCCCAATATTGTTGTCTGGGTGGAAATCGGGAGAATTCGGCAGAATGGTTGCCCCGGGAGATTTTCGGGAGGGGCATTGAAATTCGGGAGCCTCCCGGGAAAATGGGGAGGGTTGGCAAGTATGACTGCTCCGTACTTCTCCCTACGTCCGTGTACCACTCCGTACAGCGGCGTTTTAAAAAGTCATACTTTTTACTTTTTGAGACCGATAATTTCCGATATTACATTTTAAAGCATTTATCGGCCGATAATATCGGCAGTCCGATATTATCGGACATCTCTAGAACATATCAAATATAACTGTGACAGATTGTAGCCAAAGGCTGATTTCCATCTGCATTTCATTGCAAAGAAACAAGCCCAAGGCCCCCACTAAGTCAGCGTTATAGTGAGTTGTATTTTTCACAAGTGGGATGCCAGGTCCCAAAAACTGAAATCTAAGTAAGATTAAATATCTCTAAGGGTGATATTTGCTTATTTTCTGTCTAATAAGATAATTCTTCTCACTAAGCAGATTTTATGTTAGAGTGTTTTACTTGTTTTAAGTGTTTTGGTCCTAAATGATGTCAGTAAGATATTACAGCTTGTTGCTGAGATTTGATGAGCTATATTGAGTAAAACATGCTTGAAACTAGAATATCAAGTGTTGCAAAGCTGTGTCATCAACACTCACAAGTATTAAACTACTTTTTGAAAGTAATAATTTCTTCTTTCAAGCATGAAAAAAAAAAAAAATCATGATTTTGACACAATTGTGTCTCATAATTAAAACAGATGACGGCCAAATGGACTTTGCTGTTTTATTTTCAATGACACAATAGAGAATATGTACTCATATAGTAGTACAGTTGGCATAGTACATGAAAACTGACAGTTATTAATATTTAAACATTTAACATTTGACATTTCAAACAATTTTGAACAGAAATATGTTCATGCACATTTAGATAAATTCCTCAAAATTACAATTTAAAAATTTTTGTCCGGGGGCCGGGCTGTATATATGCACAGTAATTGACTGAAAGAGCACGCACTTGGCGCGATGATGTCATGTTATCAATGGGAAAATGCATTTTTAGACAATATGATTTGCCTGAGCGGCTAGGAGACCCCGAGAGTAACACTGTCATTTGTTGCCTTTCCATTAAGAACAATAAACTAGTTTTTAGTATAAGTTTGCTGGTTTCAAGAAAGGTAATACCGAGCGCATAAATGGCTCTAGCATTTACTTAATTTTAAGAATATTTTTCAACATATTGAGCAAAAAGATCTGTTTTTTTCCACCAAGAAAAGTGCACTTGTTATTAGTGACAATATACTTATTTTAAGGTATTTTTGGGTTCATTGAGGTTAGCTAATTTGACTTGTTTTGGAAAGTCTTGACAAGCCAAATTTTCCTGTTCTATTGGCAGATAATTTTGCTTACCGTATTTCCTTGAATTGGCGCAGGGAATATAGTATTCGCACGTCTAGAATTACTGCCGGGTCAAACTCGTTTCTCAAAATAATTAACGCATGCTTGGCCTTATCGCCGGTTCATTATTAACGCCGGATCAAATTCGTTTCGCAAAATATTAATTTTATTATCGCATGTCTATAATTTTCGCCGGGTCAAACTCGTTTCGCAAAATATTTAGCATATGTCTAGAACTTCCACCGGGTCAAATTCGTTACGTCACGAGTGACGCATCTGTCCTCATTTTCAAAATGGAGGAAGCTGCTTTCAGTAGTTTACAATCGCACAAAGGAAAAAAGATAAAGAGCTATTCAGTAGGATTTAAGGTCCAAGCTATTGAATACCGGTACAGTATGCTAAAGACAACAGTAAGCAGCTATGTTTTATTAATATATCGTAGCTGCGTGTGTCAAATACGGTACGAGTCATTAAATGACTCCCGCCTCCTGGTGGTAGAGGGCGCTAGTGATCCTTCTTGCGACTTCCGGTACTGCAGAAGAAGTGAACACACGCAGCAACAGATCGTCTTTTTTTTCCTCTCGCCTGAACTTTTAACAAGGAGGATTACATACCGCTATCTAAAATAAAACAGTTTTCTAAACTGGACTTTCAATGGAAGCAGGAGGTAATAATTAAAGGAATATCTCCATCGAGACAGAGAGACTTTTAAAACTGAAGAAAGAAAATAAGGAAGACTTCTATAAACAAGTTATCGATGCTTTTGGTCAGAAGGAGCTGCAAATGGACTCCATTTATAAGTATAGGTAAGACCATAATAACGTTTTTTTTATTAAATGTGCTTTTCATGATGGTATGCTTACATCACACTCAAAGCGCACGCCTAAATTTACCGCATTCCTTTTGGTAAACGCCGGAGTGAGAAGAGGTTTTAAAATAATTAGCGCATGCACGGCCATCCCGCAGGCTTCCGGTAAACGCCGGAATGACAGGAGGTTTTAAATTAATTAGCGCCCCTGCGGCTATTCAAGGAAATACGGTAGTTCAAATAAAATACCCCTCATTTTTGTATTTTTTTTTCTTGTTTTTGAACACTGACTTTTTGCAGTGTAATGCCGACATTAAACCGGTCCGTGGTGCAAAAAAAGGTTGGTGGTCATTTGTCATTTCCTCCGTCGACTAAAACAAAAAAGCTTTTACTTTACACAACATGTCGCTGGTGTTCAGACAGAAGGACTTCCTGCCGTCCGTGGAGCGTTTCCTCTCAAGGAACTCTTCAATGCTGGTTTGCGGCTTTTAGGACTCTATTCAAAACAGGACTTTTCCACGCTGAAAAAGCGGAGGAGAACGAGTGTGGAGAGAAATGGACAATCAAAGACAGGAACTGAGCTTTCATGTAAGGACGCTGTGATTGTGTTACAGATTGGTTCCAGGCGAGGCCGCCGGAGAGGAGGGGACAGACACGTTCACAGCTAAGATTTGGGCTTTTTCAAGGCAAATCCTATCAGCAGGTGTAGCGAATCAACAAGGCTCAAATGTCTTAGATGTGGATAGTTGTTAACATCGCAGGCTACTTTGTCCCTTCTGTACCGTCCCTGGCGGGAAGGGAGAAAGGACAGACTGAGCTCAAATCCCTGCTCGGTCAATTTGCCTCAACGAACGTACGTGTTGAAGTTGTCCATGATCTAACTGTGGTCCAGCATCACGCCCATTTGTCCGCTTGCCTGGTTTGATTGGAAGCAGACTTCGCTTGGGAAGTCTAATTAGAGGCGGAAATTGCGCCGAGGCTGGTACTGTGCAGCTATGGTTGGTCACTTATACCGTCACATCTGCAGTTATTTCCCCCCAGAAGTTGCCTCCTTTTTCCCCCCTGCCTCAGTGGCACTTTCCATCACTGCTTAACTTGAGAGTGGATTCATTGTGATGAGCGTCCTCGTGAAACAAGCCAAGCTTCTTTTCTTTAAAGCCGCGTAAACTTATCAGGGCGGAAGGGATGATGTTCGAAACCGATTCTCCCGGTTGTTCGATAAGAAAAGAACCGATTCCATGGATTTTAATCCCTTTTTGAGAACCGGTTCCCGTTATCGAGGCCACTATAGTAAAGAAAAAGAGTTGGTTCTTTATTCGAATCCCAGGGAACGAATCCCAAATGGGCAATGTATTGCCCATTTGATTGTAGACTCTTACTGACACCTTGTGGCGATATGAAAATACTACGTGTCAATAGTTTGGGCACTTCTGGGTTGACGATGTTAGTCTAGTTCAGGGGTCGGCAACCCAAAATGTTGAAAGAGCCATATTGGACCAAAAATACAAAAAAAAATCTGTCTGGAGCCGCAAAAAATTAAAAGCCATATTACATGTGTCATGAGATATAAATTTAATTAAGAGGACTTAAAGGAAACTAAATGAGCTCAAATATAGCTACAAATGAGGCATAATGATGCAATATGTACATATCGCTAGCCTAAATAGCATGTTAGCATCGATTAGCTCGCAGTCATGCAGTGACCAAATATGTCTGATTAGCACTCCACACAAGTCAATAACATCAACAAAACTCACCTTTGTGCACTCATGCACAACGTTAAAAGTGTGGTGGACAAAATGAGACAGAAAAAGAAGTGGCATAAAACACGTCCTAGAAAGTCGGAGAAAGTTATACATGTAAACAAACTATACGGTGAGTTCAGGGACCGCCAAAATAAGTAGGACAAAACGGCGCTCGCCAAATACTCGAATGAGTGAAGCATATTTAATATAAACAGTGTGATTTATAACAATTAGGGAGGTTTGTGTCATGTTTGTCCTCCTACAGAAACCATACTAAAACAAAAAAATAGATTTTTTTCCCCCCTCATCTTTTTCCATTCTTCATACATTTTTGAAAAATCTCCAGAGAGCCACTAGGGCGGCGCTAAAGAGCCGCATGCGGCTCTAGAGCCGCGGGCTGCCGACCCCTGGTCTAGTTCATGAGACAATTGAGAAGTAGACAAGTTGTTAGTTCTTACAAGCCTTGGAAAAGATAAGTCTGTAAGTAAACTGTTTAACTTGTTTATGTAACTCAATATTAAGGTGGAAAGTGGTTACATTTGATAGTAAGATGTCTATTGAATAACGATTTTTGTGCACTGTTTCAATGGATGTTTTGAGGACTTAAAATGGCTGCCAGTCGTGTATTTCCACCATCGAAATAGTTTCAACACTCAGAAGTATTTGTTTGATGATAGTACTGTATATTTGTGTGAAGCTAATATTTACATATTGTGTATTACATTTGAGTATGTTAATTGAATCACATAGCTTATACATTTGTCATTGTGTGTATTTCAGTTAAAACAAATAAAAAAAACAGCCCAGTGCAAGACAAAAGTAAAGATAGGAAATGACAAAGCAAGATCAACAACAATAAAGAGCCTAAATGGATTAATCTGTTTTGGAACTTTATTAGACGTCTTGGTTTGTTAGCTGTCTCCCTGTGTGTGTGGTTAGTATGTTCCAATAGCAGCAGAAGTGCACTTTTTGGAGAGCTGTATTATTTTCAGTTTTGTGCCCAAGGGACTGATTTTATTTAACACCATATTATTATTTATACACCTATAGTGATCACAGAGACAGCTTGTTTTTGTCTTACTGTATATATTTGTTTTTCTGAAAAATCCCACTTAATATACTTTGGGTAACAACAGTCAATATTTTTTTATTTTTTTTTAGGGGGGGTAACAGTCAATTTTTTTTTTTAATTATTATTATTATTTTCTTTATTATAAAATAAAAGTGAGCTTTTGTTAAACCAATTATTGTGTGTATTTCCATATACAACAACCTATCTGGATTCGATAAGAGAATTGATAAGGAATCGGTTTGATAAGAGAGTTCGATAATGGGCTCGAACTCGATAATTTCTTATCAAACATCATCCCTACAGGGCGGTATAGCTCGGTTGGAAGAGTGGCCGTGCCAGCGACTTGAGGGTTCCGGGTTCGATCCCCCGCTTCCACCATCCTAGTCACTGCCGTTGTGTCCTTGGGCAAGACACTTTACCCATCTGCTCCCAGTGCCACCCACACTGCTTTAAATGTAACTTAGATATTGGGTTTCACTGTGTAAAAGCGCTTTGAGTCACTAGAGAAAAAGCGCTATATAAATATAATTCACTTCACTTCAGGGCAGGGGTGTCAAACTCATTTTATTTAAGGGCCGCATCACAGTTAAATATGCCCTCGGAGGGTTGCTCGTAACAGTGACTATACCATATATGAATTTAAATGTTTAATTGTCTCATATTTATTAGATTTTTCACCAAAAGATAACTTGCTTTAAAATGATAACTGAGGGCCAAGAAAATATTTAGGTTTGGGGTGTCCTGATCTGATATTGAAACTGAATATTGGTCCAACATGTTTGCATGTGGATTTGTGTAAACTATAATCCAAGCAATCCTGCAGCAGGTTTACTTGTGCAGAGCTGACATCTAAATGTTCTCTTATAAGCACACAAGGTTGGCCTTTTCTTGTATTTTTAGTCAAGTTATTTAAAAAACAATAAAAAATAAAATATAAAGTACCACTGATAGTCACACACACACTAGGTGTGGTGAAATGACCCTCTGCATTTGACCCATTCCCTTGTTCCACCCCCTGGGAGGAACAAGGGGATGAACAATGCAGATAGAAACAAAATAAATAAATCCCTGACTGGAAGGATAAACAGAAGATCAACAATACTATTAAACCATGACATGTAAATACACGGTTAATAATTCTCAGCCTGGCAAAGCTTAACAATGCTGTTGCTAACAACGCTGAAGCTAACTTAGCACCTTAGCAACTGGACCTCACAGAGCTATGATAAAAACATTAGCGCTCCACCTATGCCAGCCAGCCCTCATCTGCTCATCAACACCCGTGCTCACCTGCGTTCCAGCGATCGACGGCGCGACGAAGGACTTCACCCGATCACAGATGCGGTTGGCGGCTAGCATCGGCTAGCACGTCTGCCATCCAAGTAAGTACTCTTGTTGTGTTGCTACAGCCAGCCGCTAATACACCGATCCCACCTACAACTTTCTTCTTTGCAGTCTCCATTGTTCATTAAACAAATTGCAAAAGATTCACCAACACAGATGTCCAGAATACTGTGGAATTATGAGATGAAAACAGAGCTTTTTTGTATTGGCCTCAATGGGGGAGCCATACCTCTGTTCTACTGGCTACGTCACGCGCATACGTCATATCCAAAGGAGTTTTTCAACCGGAAGTTTAGCGGGAAATGTAAAATGTCACTTTATAAGTTAACCCGGCCGTATTGGCATGTGTTGCAATGTTAAGATTTCATCATTGATATATAAACTATCAGACTGCGTGGTCGCTAGTAGTCATCATTCATCATCATTTCTTTTTATTCCTTTCATAAAAATGCATATATACAAGCCATGTACAGTTGACACTTTCATTGTTTTTTAGTTTCTTATACAGTTTCTTATAGTGGCTTTCAGTAGGCCTTTAAAGCATTTATCGGCATCTCTACCAAAAATATATAACTTTGTCTTGAATTTGAAAAAAAAAACACATTTTATTTTTCACTAAAGAAGGGTTGGGTGAATGCGCATGCTGGGGTTCGGTACCTCCAACAAGGTTAAAGGCCTACTGAAAGCCACTACTACCGACCACGCAGTCTGATAGTTTATATATCAATGATGAAATCTTAACATTATAACACATGCCAATACGGCCGGGTTAACTTATAAAGTGACATTTTAAATTTGCCGCTAAACTTCCGGTTCGAAACGCCTCTGAGGATGACGTATGCGCGTGACGTAGACCGGGGAACACGGGTATGCCTTCCACATTGAAGCCAATACGAAAAAGCTCTGTTTTCATTTCATAATTCCACAGTATTCTGGACATCTGTGTTCGTGAATCTGTTTCAATCATGTTCATTGCATTATGGAGAAGGAAGCTGAGCAAGCAAAGAAGAAAGTTGTCGGTGCGAAATGGACGTATTTTTCAAACGTAGTCAGCAACAACAGTACACAGCCGGCGCTTCTTTGTTTACATTCCCGAAAGATGCAGTCAAGATGGAAGAACTCGGATAACAGAGACTCTAACCAGGAGGACTTTTGACTTCGATACACAGACGCCTGTAGAGAACTGGGACAACACAGACTCTTACCAGGATTACTTTGATTTGGATGACAAAGACGCAGACGTGCTACTGTGAGTATGCAGCTTTGGCTTCTAAACATTTGATCGCTTGACCGTATGTGCGCAACTTTTTTTTGCGTATGTACGTAACTTTTTAAAAATATATAAGCTTTATGAACCTTGGGTTAGGTGAACGGTCTTTTGGGCTGAGTGATTGTGTGTGTTGATCAGGTGTTTGAATTGTATTGGCGTGTTCTATGGAGCTAGGAGCTAGCAGAGGAGCTAGGAGCTAGCATAACAAACACGCAGGTGTTTTTAAGCAGGATTAATTTGTGTCATATTAAATATAAGCCTGGTTGTGTTGTGGCTAATAGAGTATATATATGTCTTGTGTTTATTTACTGTTGTAGTCATTCCCAGCTGAATATCAGGTCCCACCCGGCTCTCACAGCATCTTCCCTATCTGAATAGCTTCAACTCCCCGTTAGTCCTTCACTTGCACTTTACTCATCCACAAATCTTTCATCCTCGCTCAAATTAATGGGGAAATTGTCGCTTTCTCGGTCCGAATCTCTCTCACTTCATGCGGCCATCATTGTAAACAATAGGGAACTTTGCGTATATGTTCAACTGACTACGTCACGCTACTTCCGGTAGGTGCAAGCCTTTTTTTTATCAGATACCAAAAGTTGCAATCTTTATCGTCGTTGTTGTATACTAAATCCTTTCAGCAAAAATATGGCAATATCGCGAAATGATCAAGTATGACACATAGAATAGATCTGCTATCCCCGTTTAAATAAAAAAAATTCATTTCAGTAGGCCTTTAAGAACCACTGATGTAGAGAAAGCGTGGATTAAAAAGCGTCCCAAAGCCACGCTGCGGACTTGGCAGCGGAGTTCAGCGACACCTACCAAGGAAGACGCGGTCAGACAATTATCTGCGGCGACCGCAACGATGAATCACGCGGCGGCCTGTCAAAGTGGAAGCTGCATGACAAAAAGCGTCAAGTGCTATTGATCACCCGCGCCTCGGCTTTCACTTGCACTCGCACTTTATCACATGCACTTAATTGGGAACATATTGGGTCGGCGGCCCTGAGAGATGTGTCTGTCAGGAGTCGCATTCCTGCACTGATTTTCTGATAGCCCGTCGCTCCGGCAGTCTGCGTCGAGGTTTGGGGGGTGGGGGGGGGGGGGGTGGGGGGGGTCTGGTCTGTATGTGGGAGTAAAGTGTGGGTAGTTGAGGGGGGGCAGCAGCAAATCCGGCGGTGGATAGGTGAGTAATAAGTATGCATCCTTTAACCCTCAGTGGGTTGTCCTCTGGCAGGATTAAATATGTGCCGAGGATTTACGAGCCAGATGACCTCTGGGGGTCCATGCTCTTTTCTCCCGCCCAATATTTTTCTCTCAATTCTCCCAATTTTCTCTCTCTCGCCCGTTTTCCTCTACCTCCCGGTCCTCTTGTTTCCTCCAGCCTTCCACGCACTGTTTTTGTTTCTTGCCTTCATGGTGCCGTGTAAGCGGGCCATGTGTGCACGCGTGTGATGTGATGGATGCGCTTGTTCTTACACGTTTACTGCCGGGGTCTGAGTACTCGTACGTTCCGCAGACCACAGGGGGTTTACAAGGACCGAGGAGCAAGCTATGCTTCGGTTTGACAACACAACATTCCAAATTGTCTGCTGGTGATGAAGTTATTGGTCAGAAAGTGCAAGGAGTACAGTTCTGCTGGAAAGGTCAATGGCACTTTAGTAGGGGGAGTATAAGAGTCATTTTTTGTATTATTACCGTATTTTCCGGACCATAGGGCGCACCGGATTATATAGCGCACTGCCGATGAGCGGGTCTGTTCAGGTCTATTTTCATACAAAAGGCGCACTGGTTTATAAGGCGCATTAAAGAGGTCATATTATTTAATTTTTTTTCTAAATGTAAAAGAGTTCCTCGTGGTCTACATAACATGTGATGGTGGTTCTTTGGTCAAAATGTTGCAAAGATCAGTGGTCCCCAACCACCGGGCCGCGGATCGATTGGTACCGGGCCGCACAAGAAATAAAAAAAACAAAAATATTTTTATTTATTTATTTATTTATTTAATTAAATCAACATAAAAAACACAAGATACACTTACAATTAGTGCACCAAGCCAAAAAACCTCCCTCCCCCCATTTACACTCATTCACACAAAAGGGTTGTTTCTTTCTGTTATTAATATTCTGCTTCCTACATTATATATCAATATATATCAATAGTCTGCAGGCACACATGATTTTATTTTTTTACTAAAAAAATAATTTAAAAAACACTTATCATTTCACCATGTGCCAAATAAAATAGCTTCGCGGTCGGTAAGCACAACCAGAATTATTCCGTACATTAGGCGCACCGGGTTATAAGGCGCACTCTGGATTTTTGAGAAAATGAAAAGATTTTAAGTGCGCCTTATGGTAATACTCTTTTATATCAATAGGTGGCAGCCTAATTGCTTTGCAGATGTCGGGAACATGGTTTGTCGTGATCACAACATGCAGACGACAGCAGGAGGCAGCGTGCAGGTAAAAAGGTATGTTTGAACCAAAAATAAACAAAAGGCAAGTGCCGCTAAGAAAAGGCATTGAAGTAAAGGCGGACGCGTGCAAATTTTCAGGACTTATGCAGATCCCAAATAGAGATCAGCAGGTACCAGAAGGTAAGAAAAGTTGCTTTTGCATAATATTGTGAAACAAAACAGCAGATAATATGTCTTACCTTATACACACACCATAATAATACTCGCACAGTACAATCCATCAAGCGGTGCAACTTCATGGCTATACGCAGAACCAAACTAAAACTGAACTGGCTATGAATATTCAATAAGCAGTCAAAGTAAAGTGCATTCTAAGCTGGTCTTTATTGAGTATGAATATTTCATAAGCAGTTTAAAAGGCAATAACTAAAGTAAAGTAAGCAGTCCCAAGATTGGTCTAAATCGTTACAAGTGGCTAAATTTGGTCTGCGCAATAAGAATGGCACTTTTGTGGCTTCTGCGCCACTTTTTGGTGCTTTTTGGGGAACTTTTGGACCTTCCTTGGGGGGGAGCCGTCCCTGCAGGCACAACACATTAAAACAACTCTGAGAACTTGTTGAATTCAGTCCTGACATTGAGCAACTCAAACCTAACGTTGGTTTTTGACAACATTTAATCAAAGTTGAGTTCTGAACTTGATTTGACCATTGAATGTTGTTCTTTTTCCAACCAATATTCTACAAACAAATACAACGTTGAAACAACATGCTTTTTGACAACGTTTATTCAATGTCAGGTTGTGACGTTGATTTGACCTTTGAATTTTGTTCTTTTTCCAACCAATATTCTACATCACAAATTAGGGTTGTACGGTATACCGGTATTAGTATAGTACCGTGATACTAATGAATCATTTTCTGTACTATACCACCTCTAAAAAGTACCGGTCCCCAAGCCCCCGTCGTCACGTTGCTGGTTTTACGAGCAGAGGAGCATGTTCGGCAGCGCACAATCACGTAGTACTTACAAGCAGACACAGTGTGTAGACAGAAAAGGGAGAACGTATGAATTTTGTCTTAAAAAGTAAAGAGAATGGTGAAGTTATAACACTGAAACACCCTCAGGAAGAGGTGCTTTAAGACATGGCTAGCTAGCTAGCGGCTAAAGTCCAGCTGCAGTCGGCAGTGTTTTAGCTACTTCTAAATCACTAATCCTCGCCTCCATGGCGACAAATAAAGTGAGTTTCTTACAAGTATCATCCCTGCAGGACGAAGAATAGCTAAACATGCTTCACTACACACCGTAGGACGATACAATAGCTCACCGCCATCTCAATGTAAACAAATGCCATGGGTGGATCTACACCTGACATCCACTGTAATGATACCAAGTACAGGAGCGCTACTACTATGATTACGTCGATATTTTTTGGCATCACATGTTCTTTCGTTTTTTTTTAATTGATATTATGGACACATGAGGACTTTGAATATGACCAATGTATGATCCTGTAACTACTTGGTATCAGATTGATACTAAAATGTGTGGTATCATCCAAACTAATGTAAAGTATCAAAGAAGAGAAGAATAAGTGATTATTACATTTGAACAGAAGTGTAGATAGAACATGTTGAAATGGAAAATAAGCAGATATTAACAGTAAATGAACAAATAGATTAATAATTCATTTTCTACCACTTGTCCTTAATAATGTTGACAAAATAATAGGTGTATAAATGACACAATATGTTACTGCATATGTCAGCAGACTAATTAGGAGCCTTTGTTTGTTTACTTACTACTAAAAGACAAGTTGTCTAGTATGTTCACTATTTTATTTTAGGACTAAATTGCAATAATAAACATATGTTTAATGTACCCTAAGATTTGTTGTTAAAATAAAGCCAATAATGCCATTTTTTTGTGGTCCCCTTTATTAGCAAAGTACCGAAAAGTATTGAAATAATTGTATTACCGGTACCAAAATATTGGTATCGGGACAACACTAACACAAATACAACGTTGAGACAACGTGCGTTTTGACAACGTTTATTCAATGTCAGGTTGTGATGTGACCATTGAAATGTGGTCATCTGTGGATCCAACGTTAGACACCAACAATTTACAAATACAACTATTTTGCAACGTTGTTTTAAAGGGCAGCTTAGGCAGAACAAATAGATTTGAATTTAAAGCTCATTAGTAGTTCTAATCGTATTCAGCATTTTTTTAACTGTTTTTTTCATCTTTCCCACGACTTTCGACGTCTCTCCTCCAGCGTCCATCGCAATGCATGATGCAAATGGGGCGGTGGCGCCATCTAGGGAGGATTTCATGTATTACATGTTTTTAAATTGCACAATTGAACACAAACAGCATACATTGGCAACATTTCAACAACTTAAAGCACCTCCAATACACTTCGCTATTACAAACGCTGCACAGGGACTAGTAATTAACCTCCTTATGCAAACAAAAAATGTTGAAGAAAGTAAAGTACAGACAATACAAAACGATTTAAAAAAAATAACATAAATGGACAAATGTAAAACAATTGTGGGCTTATCCATCCATCCATCCATTTTCTACCGCTTATTCTCTTCGGGGTCGCGGGGGGCGCTGGAGCCTATCTCAGCTACAATCGGGCGGAAGGCGGGGTACACCCAGGACAAGTCGCCACCTCATCCGCTTATCTCAGATAAGCCCACCTCATTGTGGGCTTATCTAAAATTGTAATTCCTCCTGTAGAGATAACAATTTAAACAAAGGCTGTTCTACTTTTATAATTTTGCAACATTGTATTAATAATTTCAAATCAGTTATCCAATGGGAGAATTTGGCTGTCACTTTCAGAAAACAACTTTTATGGATACAAAAAAAGAGCTTGCAACATTATAATATTAATACTCATAGAATGCTATCTTTCATAAATATACCAAATGTAATCTTTTCTGCAGTAAATGGGGACTCTCTGTACGTTTGTCTTTCAGTCATCCTCTGATCTCTTCACAAAACATTTATTTTGGATCAGTGGTTCTTAACCTTGTTGGAGGTACAGAACCCCAGCAGTTTCATATGCGCATTCACCCAACCCTTCTTTAGTGAAAAATAAAATGTTGGGTTTTTTTCAAATTCAAGACAAAGTTATATGTTTTTAGTAACACTTTAGTATGGGGAACATATTCTAAGTAACAAAGACTTAATTTAGAGTTATTTGGACACTAGGGGAACATATTCTAAGTAATAAAGACTTAATTTAGTGTTATTTGGTTAGGGTTAGGGTCAGGTTTAGAGGGTTAGGGTTATAATAAGGCCATGTCGAATAAGGCATTAATAAGTACTTAATAATGACTAGTTAAGAGCCAATATGTTACTAATTTGCATGTTAATAAGCAACTCATTAATGGTGAATATGTTCCCCATACTAAAGTGTTACCATGTTGTTTTACTGGTGCACTTGATGAAGCGTGCATGAACATCACCTTGTTCAAACAACAAAACCAACATAAACTCACAACAAATGACACTCCTGCAAATCAGTCTGACTTCTGCTGTTGCCGTATCGGTAATACGCCGATAGGGAGAAGTTTGTATTTACACGATGAGTCGGGTGTGTCTTGACCTCCGCCGAACCCCTGAGCCCGACTCACCGAACCCAGTTCGATCGAACCCAGGTTAAGAACCACTGTTTTGGCTGGATGAACATTGCAAAAATAAATGATTCACATCTTCATTACATACAGTCGTGGTCAAAAGTGTACATACACTTGTAAAGAACATAATGTCATGGCTGTCTTGAGTTTCCAATCATTTCTACAACTCTTATTTTTGTTGTGATGTAGTGATTGGAGCACATACTTGTTGGTCACAAAAAACATTCATGAAGTTTGGTTCTTTTATGAATTTATTATGGCTCTACTGAAAATGTGCTGGGTCAAAAGTATACATACAGCAATGTTAATATTTGCTTACATGTCCCTTGGCAAGTTTACCTGCAATAAGGCGCTTTTGGTAGCCATCCACAAGCTTCTGCTTGACCACTTGACCACTCCTCTTGACAAAATTGGTGCAGTTCAGCTAAATGTGTTGGTTTTCTGAAATGGACTTGTTTCTTCAGCATTGTCCACACGTTCAAGTCAGGACTTTGGGAAGGCCATTCTAAAACCTAGCCTGATTTAGCCATTCCTTTACCACTTTTGATGTGTGTTGTCTGTCTATCTGTGTTGGCCCTGTGATGAGGTGGCGACTTGTCCAGGGTGTACCCTGCCTTCCACCCGAATGCAGCGGAGATAGGCTCCAGCACCCCCCGCGACCCCAAAAAAAGGGATAAGCGGTAGAAAATGGATGGATGGATGTATGTACTGTATATATATATATATATATATATATATATATATATATATATATATATATATATATATATATATATATATATATATATATATATAAATATGTGTGTATATATATATATATATATATATATATATATATATATATATATATATATATATATATATATATATATATATATATATATATATATATAAATATGTGTGTATATGTATATATATGTATGTATATATGTGTATATGTATATATATGTATGTATATATGTTTATATGTATATATGTGTGCATGTATATGTATACATGTGTGTGTATATATATACATGTGTGTATATATATATATATATATATATATATGTATGTATATGTATATATATGTATGCATATATATGTGTGTATGTATATATATACATGTGTGTGTGTATATATATATATGTATGTATATGTATATATATGTGTGTATGTATATATATACATGTGTGTGTGTATATATATATATATAAATGTGTGTATATGTATATATATGTATGTATATATGTGTATATGTGTGTATGTATGTATATATGTGTATATGTGTGTATGTATATATATATACATGTGTGTGTGTATATATATATGTATATATGTATGTATGTATATGTATATATATGTATGCATATATATGTATATATGTGTGTATGTATATATATACATGTGTGTGTATATATATATATATGTATATATATATGTATGTATATGTATATATATGTATGTATATATATGTGTATATGTATATATGTGTGTATGTATATATATACATGTGTGTATATATGTATATATACATATATATATATGTGTGTGTGTGTGTGTGTGTGTGTGTGTGTGTGTGTGTGTGTGTGTGTGTGTGTGTGTGTGTGTGTGTGTGTGTGTGTGTGTGTGTGTGTGTGTGTGTGTGTATGTACGTGTATATATTTATATGTATGTGTATATGTATGTATATATGCATATGTATGGATATGTGCATGTATGTGGATATATACATATTATATAGATATATACAGTATCTGTTTTTATCTTTTTTACTATTTATATTACTATATTATTGTGTATGCACCTTAGGGGATCTGCTCCAATTGCGTTGTTCTTTGACCCTGTTCACTGTAATAATGACAATAAAACTCTACTATTTCTATTCTACATTACCTTTTGTATTATATTATTTTATATTATGTGTTGTCTACCTTCTACTTTTTTTTATATGTCATTGCCTGAAATAAATGACTAAATGAAAATGGAAACTTTAGGAATAATTGGATATGTAATAATTATTGTCCTCATTTCCCCATTTCTACTTTTTACACCATCTAGCGAGTTCTAGCGACTTTTGGGACAGCCAATAGCTGCTTTCCTTACTGAGGAGTCGGCAACACTGCGGAAGTGATCAGCTAGACGCTCTCAGCAGCATTGTCGAGCCATTCAAGTAGTGGCGGAGGAAGCTAACACTTAAAAAGAACCTAACTGTGTGTTTTCGTGATAAGAAGACGATTCGTGGTACTCCCAACAAGGTATGTTGTTTAATTCATGGCGATAGCGGACTCTTCGCCGCACTGAGCTTGATAGCCGGAGCTAACGATAGCTGCTAGCGGCTTAGCCGTGCGCCAACATGGTGGAGTTCACGTTTAGTAACATTCCTTCAAAATGTTTAAATTAGCTGTTACCCATCACATGTTTTAACTAAGAATTTTGGAATATTCTGTAATTACGGCAAGTGCTGTCAACAATGTAACAATATCAACACAATATTTAAACTAGTTATTTTTTCTTTTATTACATACAATTGTATGATTACATAAAAGTCAATAGTACTGTACACTAGCGATATAACGACACACAGTTTAAGAAATAACCGCGGCAAAACTCAACTGTTAGTTTTAGCGTTTTAAATGTTTCCATTTATTTATTTATTTCAGGCAATGACATAAAAAAGTACAAAGTTGACAACACATAATAATATAAATGAATATAGTGCAAAAGGTAATGTATAGTATGTAATGCATGATTGTCCAGTTTTGCCTGAAAGGGAGTGGGAAGAAGATAATTTATTTAAAGGCCTACTGAAATGCGATTTTCTTATTTAAACGGGGATAGCAGGTCCATTCTATGTGTCATACTTAATCATTTTTGCGATATTGCCATATTTTTGCTGAAAGAATTTAGTAGAGAACATTGACGATAAAGTTCGCAACTTTTGGTCGCTGATAAAAAAAAGCCTTGCTTGTAGCGGAAGTAGCGTGACGTCACAGGTTGTGGAGCTCCTCACATCTGCACATTGTTTACAATCTTGGCCACCAGCAGCGAGAGCGATTCGGACAGAGAAAGCGACGATTACCCCATTAATTTGAGCGAGGATGAAAGATTTGTGGATGAGGAAAGTGAGAGTGAAGGACTAGAGGGCAGTGGAAGCGATTCACATAAGGAAGATGCTGTGAGAGGCGGGTGGGACCTGATTTTCAGCTGGGAATGACTACAACAGTAAATAAACACAAGACATATATATACTCTATTAGCCACAACACAACCAGGCTTATATTTAATATGCCACAAATTAATCCCGCATAACAAGCACCTACCCCCTCCCGTCCATATAACCCGCCAATACAAATCAAACACCCGCACAACACACTCAATCCCACAGCCCAAAGTACCGTTCACCTCTGCAAAGTTCATACAGCACATATATTTCCCCAAAGTTACGTACGTGACATGCACATAGCGGCACGCACGTACGGGCAAGCGATCAAATGTTTGGAAGCCGCAGCTGCGTACTCACGGTACCGCGTATCCAACTCAAAGTCCTCCTGGTAAGAGTCTCTGTTGTCCCAGTTCTCCACAGGCCAATGGTAAAGCTTGACTGTCATCTTTCGGGAATGTAAACAATGAAACACCGGCTACGTGTTTGTGTTGCTGCAGCCGGCCGCTAATACACCGCTTCCCACCTACAGCTTTCTTCTTTGCTGTCTCCATTGTTCTTTAAACAAATTGCAAAAGATTCACCAACACAGATGTCCAGAATACTGTGGAATTTTGCGATGAAAACAGACAACTTAATAGCTGGCCACAATGCTGTCCCAAAATGTCCGTTACAATCTGTGACATCACGCGCAAACGTCATCATATCGAGTTTTTCAGCAGGATATTTTGCGGGAAATTTAAAATTGCACTTAACTAATCTAACCCGGCCGTACTGGCATGTGTTGCAATGTTAAGATTTCATCATTAATATATAAACTATCAGACTGCGTGGTCGGTAGTAGTGGCTTTCAGTAGGCCTTTAATCCCACCCCCAGTTCTCCATACAGTGATTATTCACATTAATTTCACTGTTACTTTGTTCAATGATTATAATACAGATGTTGTATCATAGTGGCATTACCACAGGTAACAATAATTATTACACTGTAACAATAATTTGTATCAACAATGTAGGAATAATGAATATACCAACAATGGTAATAGACAACAAAGCAATAATGGTAATAGACAACAAAGCAATAATGGTAATAGACAACATAGCAATAATGGTAATAGACAACATAGCAATAATGGTAATAGACAACATAGCAATAATGGTAAGGAAACATTGAGTACATGTTAACACTTTGAGACAGAGTACAACAGCAGGTCAAATTAAAGACCCTCATCTCTATATTTGAACCAGACTCCATGTTTGTATAATAGTTTAGATCGATTAATAGTTTGGCATTGCTTGTGTTGTAAGTCCAGTTTGTTCCATAGTTTTACTCCGCATACAGACACACAAAAACGTTTACGAGTGGTTTCAGCTCTCGGCAATAAGAAATATCCAAATTCTCTCAAGTTATGAGCCTGCACTCGTCTTATAAAAAACGTTGTAGATTAGGCGGCAATAATTTGTTAAATGCTTTATATAAGATTATTAATGTATTATATTTAACAAGGTCATCAAATTTGAGCAGCACGGTGGCAGAGGGGTTAGTGCGTCTGCCTCACAATACGAAGGTCCTGAGTAGTCGTCCTGAGCCTCTGGATCTTTCTGTGTGGAGTTTGCATGTTCTCCCCGTGACTGCGTGGGTTCCCTCCGGGTACTACGGCTTCCTCCCACCTCCAAAGACATGCACCTGGGGATAGGTTGATTGGCAACACTAAATTGGCCCTAGTGTGTGAATGTGAGTGTGAATGTTGTCTGTCTATCTGTGTTGGCCCTGCGATGAGGTGGCGACTTGTCCAGGGTGTATCCCGCCTTCCGCCCGATTGTAGCTGAGATAGGCTCCAGCGCCCCCCGCGACCCCGAAGGGAATAAGCGGTAGAAAATGGATGGATGGATGGATGGATGGATCAAATTTGAGCAACTTTGATTGCATAAGTAGGGGCGTGGGAAAAAGTCGATTCGAATTCGACTCGCGATTCTCACGTTGTGCGATTCAGAATCGATTCTCATTTTTAAAAAATCGATTTTTTTTTTTTTTTTAATTTATTTAATTTTTAATTTTTTTTAATTAATCAATCCAACAAAACAATACACAGCAATACCATAACAATGCAATCCAATTCCTAAACCAAAGCCGACCCAGCAACACTCAGAACTTCAATAAACAGAGCAATTGAGAGGAGACACAAACACCACACACAACAATTGAGAGGAGACACAAACACCACACACAACAAACCAAAAGTAGTGAAACAAAAATGAATATTATCAACAACAGTATCAATATTAGTTACAATTTCAACATAGCAGTAATTAAAAATCCCTCGTTGACATTATCGTTAGACGTTTATAAAAAAAAGAATAATAGTGTCACAGTGGCTTACACTTGCATCACATCGGGGCGGCGTGGCGAAGTTGGTAGAGTGGCCGCGCCAGCAATCGGAGGGTTGCTGGTTACTGGGATTCAATCCCCACCTTCTACCATCCTAGTCACGTCCGTTGTGTCCTTGGGCAAGACACTTCACCCTTGCTGTTGATGGCTGCTGGTTAGCGCCTTGCATGGCAGCTCCCGCCATCAGTGTGTGAATGTGTGTGTGAATGGGTGAATGTGGAAATACTGTCAAAGCGCTTTGAGTACCTTGAAGGTAGAAAAGCGCTATACAAGTATAACCCATTTATCATTTATTTATTTATAATCTCATAAGCTTGACAACACACTGTGTCCAATATTTTCACAAAGATAAAATAAGTCATATTTTTGGTTCATTTAATAGTTAAAACAAATGTACATTATTGCAATCAGTTGATAAAACATTGTCCTTTACAATTATAAAAGCTTTTTACAAAAATCTACTACTCTGCTTGCATGTCAGCAGACTGGGGTAGATCCTGCTGAAATCTATGTATTCCATGAATAGATAATCCTATTGAATCGGGGAAAAAATCGTTTTTGAATCGAGAATCGTGTTGAATTGAAAAAAAAAATAGATTTTGAATCGAATCGTGACCCCAAGAATCGATATTGAATCGAATCGTGGGACACCCAAAGATTCACAGCCCTAATAAACAGTTTATGAGTATGTTCTAAATAACCAACGTTGTGAATGATCCGCACTGCTGTTTTCTGTAATATGATCAGAGGATGAATTGTGTTGTGGTAAGTATTTCCCCATACTTCAACACAGTACAAATCAAAATTATATTACACAGAGGTGTTTTTACGGTGCGTTCAAAGACTGCTAAACAGAGTAGGACTCCACAACGCTCACCAGAACTCTTATCAGTGAAGCATCCATCGATCCATTCTCTCTAAGAAACACAACATCTGCAAAATAGTATGCTTTCTAAAAGTTGGTGTATTTATTTAAGTGATTTAGAAATGATCTGGTCAAACCACTACAGTGTGTTTAAGTACTTTTTGAACACATACAACATATTGCGATAATAATGACAAACGGGATGATTTTGGTGACAGTAACCCTGATATGAAACCTTAATATTGTTACATCGCTATTGTCGACAATACCTAAACAAAAGTAAAAATTACTATCAGAATACTGCACTGGTACGTTCTTTTCACCATGACAAAAACGAGTAGTAGTCCAAGTAATACGCTTAAATATTTGATATGCTGTATATAGATCGATACCATAATGTAATAAACTAATATCTACCTTTCCTATTGTATTCAGCCATTCATTACATTAAGGAACCTGACAGTGTTAATTCAACATGTCCAAAAAGGAGTAGGCAGAAGCAGAGCTTATTTAATTCTACCACTTGTTCGTATCTATTTGTGATCATTTATTCACAACATATAATTTACTAGGGATGTTCCGATCAGGATTTTATGCTGCCGATTCCAATACTGATCCTCCAATTAGCTGTTAACGATCACATGTTTTAACTAAGAATTTTGGAATATTCTGTACTTACGGCAAGTGCTGTTAACAATGGAACAATACCAACACAATATTTAAACTAGTTATTTTTTCTTTTATTACATACAATTGTATGATTACATAAAAGTCAATAGTACTGTACACTAGGGATATAACGACAAACGGTTTAAGAAGTAACCGCGGCAAAACTCTCAACTGTTAGTTTTAGCGTTTTAAATCAAAATTATATTACACAGATGTGTTTTTACAGTGCGTTCAAAGACTGCTGAACAGAGTAGGACGCCACAACGCTCGCCAGACCTCTTATCAGTGAAGCATCCATTCTCTCTAAGAAACACAACATCTGCAAGATAGTATGCTTTCTAACAGTTGGTGTATTTATTTAAGTGATTTAGACCGATTGGTACCGGGCCGCACCAGAAATTTAAAAAAAAATTTTAAAAAAATTTAATGAAATTTTTTTTTTAATGAAATCAACATAAAAAACACAATATATACATTATATATCAATACAGATCAATACAGTTTGCAGGGATACAGTCCGTAAGCACACATGATTGTATTTATTTATTAAAAAAAAAAAAAAAAAACTTTTTTTTTTTTTTAATACATTTTAGCAAATAAGCAATACTTTCACTTTTGTTGAAATGTTTACACTGTTGTTACAGAATATTTCGTTTTGCACTTTTTTGTATTGGATGTTTATCTTTATTTTTGCACATTTTAAAGCAAAATAAGCAATACTTTTACTTTTGAAATGCTTATACTATTGCAGAATATTAAGATTTGCACTGGATGTTTACTTTTATATTTGCACATTAAAAAGCAAATAAGCTACTTTTAATTTTTTTTAAAGTTTTAAATGTTTACATTGTTACAGAATATTTTGTCATGTTGTTGTCAATGTTGACTGAGTGGCCATCCTTTTTTTTTTTTGTAAATAAAAGCCATGCCTTTTGAAAAAACTGGCCTACATTTATTTTTTCATCTTCATTTTAAATAAAATAAAATAAAAAATAATCGGTAAAAGGAAAAATAATCTATAGATTAATCAGAAAAAAAATCTATAAATTAACCGATTAATCGAAAAAATAATCTATAGATTAATCGATAGAAAAATAATCGTTAGCTGCAGCCTTATTCAACATACAGCCATAATATTGACAAACGGGATGATTTTGGTGACAGTAACCCTGATATGAAATCTTAATATGGTTACATCGCTATTGTTGACAATACCTAAACAAAAGTAAAAACTACAATCTACTACTCATTTAAATCATTTGGGGTTTGCCCTTTAAGTCCTCCTGTGTCTAAGGAATTAAATCCTGAATTTGTAAACATGAAAATGAAAATCTAGACTTCTTGACGTTGACCTTGCGAAGTGCTGCCCAACGCACGGTTTCATTGTCCTCCGTGCAATTCTGAAAATAGTTTGTCAATGTTGACAGGCATGGCTGCGGATTGGCTGGGTAGTTTGGTGTCTATAAACTGTGGCCCAACATTGGGAGTTTATCAGGGAGAGGTGTCATCAGTGGACCAGTCCTGCCAAACAATATCCCTCAGACAACCTTTTCACAATGGAGTCAAGTGTCCGGTTCCAGAAGTTACATTCAGGTACAGCCTGGCGTCACTTTTGAACTGTTTTAGTCGGGACTAAATGATATACTATTTGTCAAATTTCCCCTACAGTGCCATTGACATTAAGGATTTAAAGATCTTGGATATCAGAAATGGAAATGCCCAGACCAGCTCATCAGTGTCCACTAATTCAAAAACAAATCCAGTTGCAGTTCCAAAAGGTGACCCTCGAACTGTAGATGCAGTGAATTCTCCACAAAGCTTTTCAAAAAGCTATGGAGACCGCCACCTGGAGGTCCCCAAGGGCTTTAGACGAAGACACAACTCCTGTAAGTTTGGACAATCAGTAGTAAAGTGTGTCATTGTAAAGTATTAACATTAGCCTTATGTGTTCACTTTTTCAGGGTCATCTAGCAGTCGAGGCGCAAACCAAGTCACCCCAAAGAAGAACGGAGTGAAAAACGGCAGCAGTCAGATGAAACAAAGGGACGACGAGTGTTTTGGCGACGGAATAGATGACGGCCTGGACACAGACTTTGATTTTGAAGGAAACTTGGCCCTTTTCGACAAAGCGGCAGTTTTTTCAGAGATTGACACGTCAGAGCGTCGCAATGGGGCTAGATCGCGTGGGACGCCTCAAGAGCAAACGCCCTCACGGTACCGCCACGATGAGAACATTCTGGAGGGCAAACCTGTAGTGTACAGACAGATCACAGTACCACAGCCAGGGGCCAAAGAATACTGCACTGGTACGTTCTTTTCACCATGACCAAAATGACTAGTAGTCCGAGTAGTATTGTACATAGATTTTATGTATATAGATCGATACCATAATGTAATAAACTAATATCTACCTTTCCTTTTGTATTCAGACATTAGTTACATTAAGGAACTTTACGGTGTTAATTCAACAGAAGCAGAGCTTATTTAATTCTACCACTTGTTCGTATCTTTTAGTGAGCATTCATTTACACCATATATTTTATTCACACCATATATTTTATTCACAACATATATTTGACTAGGGATGTTCCGATCAGGGTTTTATGCTGCTGATTCCAATGCTGATCCTCCATGAGTGAAATTAGCTATTATCGATCACATGTTTTAACTATGAATTTTGGAATATTCTGTACTTACAAGTGCTGTTAACAATGGAACAATATCAACACAATATTTAAACTAGTTATTTTTCTTTTTTTACTAATTATTTGTATGATTATATAAAAGTCAATAGGACTGTACACTAGGGATATAACGACAAACGGTTTAAAAGATAACCGCGGCAAAACTCTCAACTGTTAGTTTTAGCGTTTTAAGTCAAAATTATATTACACAGAGGTGTTTATACGGTGCGTTCAAAGACTGCTGAACAGAGTAGGACGCCACAACGCTCGCCAGAACTCTTATCATTGAAGCATAAGAAACACAAAATCTGCAAAATAGTACGTTTTCTAACAGTTGGTGTATTTATTTAAGTGATTTAAAAATTATCTGGTCAAACCACTTCAGTGTGTTTGGGTAATTTTTGAACACATTCACCATACAGCCATAATAATGACAAACGGGATGATTTTGGTGCAGTGTTTCCCACACATTCATTTATTTGTGGCGGCCCACCACGAAAGAATTACGTCCGCCACAAATAGATTTTTTTTTATTTATTTTTTTGGTCCTGTCCAGCTTCTCAGGCAAATCATATAGTTGATGTAGATGCCCATATAGGCTGTTCACATTTACTTTACAAAAGAGAAGTGTAGGATACTTCTCTTGTTGCCTTATTTGTATTTGACCACTACTGTTTTCTGTTTATTTGTTACTGACTGTGGCAGGACACCTCTGCCTCTGTTTCACTTTATGTTGCTGGTAAATAATATGCTTGTAGTAGTAGGCTAAAGTTAAATTATTTAGTATGCACTAATTAAAGGGGCAGAGCTTTAAGAGACATTTTAGCTTTTATATTTTATAAGATATATTTTTTGTAAGAACCACAATGAATAAATATATTTCAGTGAATAACTTATTGTTCAAATCTGTATATAAATATGTACATAAAGTGTTGTAATTATATTGTAAAATGGATGGATGGATGGACGTTTAAAATAAAACTGTTATTATTAATTAGTAAGTATACATTTTTTAAACCTTTTTAATGAAAATCATATCATTGTAGTAAATTATGCAAATTACTTGATGGTGTCATGGTGACCATGCCCATAGCCACGCCCCCACCGCCACAGGTATCTTGGCAGTTTATGGGAAACACTGTGGTGACAGTAACCCTGATATGAAATCGTAATATTGTTACATCGCTATTGTCGACCATATCTAAACAAAAGTAAAAACTACAATCTACTACTCATTTAAATAATTTGGGGTTTGCCCTTTAAGTCCTCCTGTGTCTAAGGAATTATATCCTGAATTTGTGAACATGTAAATGAAAATCTCGACTTCTTGAAGCACTTATTTGTGTTGTTTCAAGCTGGCTTAGCGATTAGCATGTCTGCTCCTGGCTTGCTCTTACTGTGTGGAACATGTTTAGCCCCGTGCTCCAGTGATTATACTGGAGATACTCAAAAAAAAAAAAAGTTTATTTACCACAAAGTGTCAGTCCAGTGACCAAATGTACATGAGGTATCTGTTAAATGTAATTGGCTTTGAGAGGCATTAATTGGCAGGGGCCGATCACATACTTTTCACCAAAAATGGTTGATAGTGTTAGGCACATCCTTACATTTTACATGTGATTAATGTCTGCAATATTCCATTTGCTTACTTTGTGTCATTAAAGTCTGTTGACTTCCTGTGTTAAGAAAAGATAGCAAGGTGTTGAAAAATAATACAATATCAATGAGCAAATAGGTTGAAATAGTTTTGTGTGCCATGTTAAAGAAGAGGAAGAAACAATGTTAACAATACGGATAATAAGAAAAGTGAAAATTTAGTAAGACTAATAAAATAGTTATTGATTTATGTTGTTTTTTGTTCCGAACAGACTCTGGACTTGTGGTACCCAGTATATCATACGATCTGCACAAGCGTCTGCTGTTAGTCGCGGAGCGTCATGGCCTCACGTTGGAGCGGCGACTTGAAATGACTGGAGTGTGTGCTAGTCAGATGGCCCTCACATTGCTTGGTGGGCCAAACAGGTAGGAGTACTTCTATTTTACTGTGAGAACACAATCCATTCCAACCTCTGATTTGTCAGGGTTAGAAACTGTACGTACTAGTGTTGTCCCGATACCAATATTATGGTACTGGTACTAAAATTATTTCAATACTTTTCTAAATTAAGGCTTTATTTTACTACAACAAAGATGACGGGGAGAAGATGCTGTCGAAGGTGAGCCGTGTAAATAAGGCCACCCACAAAACGGCGCATCCTGAAGAGACGACTGTTCAATTAAGACATATATTTATTTAATTTTTGTCCTGTCCAGCTTCTCAGGCAAATCATATAGTTGATGTAGATGCCCATATAGGCTGTTCACATTTACTTTACAAAAGAGAAGTGTAGGATACTTCTCTTGTTGCCTTATTTGTATTTGACTTTATTAAATGTATTTATATTATCATTTGGTGCAGGAGGGGATAGAAAGAGAAAAAAAGGAGGACAGGGGGAATTGTGGGGACAAGAGGGGGATTAGACAGAGAGACAACAACAACAATAGAGCAACATCAGCAAATACGACATGTACAAATATGATGGTAAAAGTAATAGCAAATAGGCAGTTAGCGAAAAAATAATACAGAAATGACAATGAGCATTATTACACAATTAAGACATATATAATAACCCATTACCAGAAAACAGCATAAAGACAATGACCTCACTGTTGAGTAGAAATCTGCTTCTTAAGTAAAGTACAATTTAAATGTTGCCAGTCATAGAAATAAAACACAAAATCCTTTCTTTTGGCCAAAAAAAAGGATATTTTAGTTTAAAATATAAGTTGTCGATACCAACATTTTGTTAATGCTCTTGCAAAACAAGCCTATTACCTTTGTTCGGGTTAAAATAAGCAAAGAAAATAATTGTAAACAAAATGGAGTAGCTCCCGGCCATTTTTGTTTTGTAAAATTAGCTCCTAGAAGAAAAAAGGTTGCAGACTTCTATTGTAGACATTCAAATGTAGGCAGGATTTCAAAAATATTCCGTAGTGTGGTTCACAGCTTTAGATTGTTTAAAACTGTTCTTTAGTGTGACGTGACACAAAATTGTCTAAATTTCTCTTTTGGTTCTTCCAGGTTCACTCCAAAGAATTTACACCAACGTCCCACAGTGGCACTGCTGTGTGGCCCACACGTTCAGGGCGCTCAGGGCATCAGCTGTGGTCGTCACCTGGCAAACCACGAAGTCGAGGTCGTCCTGTTCCTTCCTAACTTTGTCAAGATGGTGGACCCAGTCACCTGCGAGCTCACTCTCTTCAATAAGACTGGGGGGAAACAAGTGTCAAATATCAAAGGTAAGCGGAGTGCAAGTTATAATTTGGATGTACTTGATTGTAAATATTAGGTCACTGTGCACTACGGTTGTATGGTATACCGGTATTAGTATAGTACCGCGATACTAATGAATCACATTCGGTACTATACCGCCTCTGAAAAGTACCCGTTGTCGTCGTCACGTCGTATCATTGCTGGTTTACGAGCAGAGGAGCACGTTCGGCAGCGCACAATCACAGGGTACTTACAAGCAGACACAGTGTGTAGACAGAAAAGGGAAAACGGGCGCATTTTGGCTTAAAAAGTAAAGATAAAGGTGAAGTTATAACACTGAAACGCCCTCAGGAAGAGGTGCTTTAAGACATGACTAGCTAGCTAGCGGCTAAAGTTCAGCCCCAGTCTGCAGTGTTTTAGCTACTTCTAAATCACTAATCCTCGTCTCCATGGCGACAAATAAAGTAAGTTTCTTACAAGTATCATCCCTGCAGGACGAGGAATAGCTAAACATGCTTCACTACACACCGTAGCTCACCGGCATCAAAATGTAAACGCCATTGGTGGATCTACACCTAACATGCACTGTAATGATACCAACTACAGGAGCGTATCTATCAGAATCAGAAATACTTAATTAAACCCTGAGGGGAAATTACAATTTTCAGCCCAATCCCATTCAAGATCAGACAAACATTACAGGGAGACAGAACAGGATCGCTGACGGGTCTGCCAACTTCTGGCGCCCCTTACAAAAAAGGTGAGAAACAGGTAAACAATGAGGGGGGTGAGAGAAAAAAAAATTTGGTCTACGCCTGGGCCCCTGGAGAGGGGGTCCAGACTGAGGCCAAGGGGAAAAAAACAAATAGCCATAGCACACATCCTTCTTACATGTGTGTAAGAGGGAAACATCACTACCATCATCACTACATCACTATCTAGTTGATACTATTATGATTACGTCGATATTTTTTGGCATCACAACATCTTCTTTTGGTTTTTTAAAATCCACATTATGTTTATAAACTCAGTAAATATGTCCCTGGACACATGAGGACTTTGAATATGACCAATGTATGATCCTGTAACTGCTCGGTATCGGATCGCTACCCAAATTTGTGGTATCATCCAAAACTAATGTAAAGTATCAAACAGAAGAATAAGTGATTATTACATTTGAACAGAAGTGCAGATAGAACATGTTCAAAGAGAAAGTAAGCAGATATTAACAGGAAATGAACAAGTAGATTAATAATTCATTTTCTACCAGTTGTCCTTAATAATGTTGACAAAATAATAGAATGATAAATGACACAATATGTTACTGCATATGTCAGCAAACTAAATTAGAAGCTTTTGTTTGTTTACTACTAAAAGACAAGTTGTCTAGTATGTTCACTATTTTATTTAAGGACAACTTTGCAATAATAAACGTATGTTTCATGTACCCTAAGATTTGTTGTTAAAATAAAGCCAATAATGCAATTTTTGTGGTCCCCTTTATTTAGAAAAGTATCAAAAAGTCAAAATAATTTTGATACCGGTACCAAAATATTGGTATCAGGACAACAATACTGTGCACACATATGACCACCTGGTGAAATGATTAATAATTTGCTTGAATGCCCAAAAGGCCAATCTGCAGTTAGGGGTTTTACAATATTTACTTTTATGATTGCACAGACCTGCCGGACACGCCGGTGGATCTAATCATCGACTGCCTTGACTGCCACGAGAACACATTCCTGATGGATCAGCCTTGGTACAGAGCCGCTGCCGATTGGGCTAACCAGAACCGTGCACCAGTACTCAGCTTAGATCCTCCTGTTAGTGGACAAGGACAGGCAGTGGAGGCCAAATGGTCCCTCTCCCTTTGCCTGCCCCTTCCTTTAGGAGAGGGGGCTGGTAGTGTCTACCTGTGTGACATAGGTATCCCCCGTCAGGTCTTTCAGGAAGTGGGAATCAAATACCATTCCCCTTTTGGGTGCAAATTTGTCATCCCTCTGCACTCAGCATAATTGGACTGATCATTGAACATTTTACCGTCCCAGACTGTGTCAAAGCCTTATATTTTTGAGCTTCAAGTGTTTCGCAGTCCATCCATAAAGTAAGTTACTGACATTTCAAGACGTGAATGTGACCTCTCCCTTGTACTTTATAAAGGATCATGGTTTAATGCATTAGTTCCTCACTGCTACATGCGTTATGTTGGGAGAGGACACCACACAAATGGGTATTCTTTTTTGATAACACCGTTATAAGCTGCAGTAATGATGTAGATAATGATAGTATTGTATCTACATAGTATTTGGATAAAGAGGTTATTTAAAAGTACAACCTGAATGACTTGTTTTATATAATGTAGCGTTCAATATTGTAGGACAATCCCAGACTTGAACGTTGTGATATGAACGCCATTCAAGGACTTCTAGTGATCGAACAACAGTTATTTAATTAAAACAAAACTAAGGCAGCTAATGATGTATAATGATCATAAAAGTCTACATACATGACCATATAAGACCAGTTTTCGTTGGTGCGTTAGACTGTAAAGGGCTTCAGCATGCATAACCTCTTGCTTGTTTCATTTCTCCTCAGATTTTTTTAAAATGAGTGCCATTGACTCGCCGTGGCGCTTCCTGATCAGGAAAAAAAAGAGTGTGGGGAAGAAAGTATAAGTTGAAAAGCCGTGACTGTTTTATTTAGTTCGCCATTTTCCAGTGATTCACATTTTTAAACGCAAAATGCATTCCAACATGTCTAATACTGGCAGTTTGTCATTAAATAGTTAAATCTCATAAAGGTTTGTTTTGAAGTTTCTACATAACCAGTTGGGATTGATTTTATTGAAAATCATAATGTTCAGAAGCTGAGTTGCATTTTTTTTGCTCTAGCAATTACCAAGGTTGTTTTACTTTTGAAGTCTAGACTTTAGTACACGACCTCATCGCCTCCCTGTGGCGGGAGAGATTATTTCACTCTGACGCCAGAGCCCATATTGTGAAATAGGAGTCAAGTCTAAACAACATAACTAATAGTGCTACCTTTGAGGCCTTGTTGGAGGATAGATAGAACTAGGCCCATCTTTTAATGGGGCCGTTGTTAGTTGTCCAGGACTGAGTTTGTTTCCATACATTTTGAGCTCTGTCTTGTGCACACTAACACTTCCATGATTTTGATTTACTTTCATTTAGGTAATACCTATTGGTGTATTATGACAAAGGTGTTTTTTTCCCATACAAGGACTTAAGTGTAACAGGAGAAGTAAAGCAAGTAGTTGCGTCATAATTCTTTTTTCAACATTCCAGAGGTCTGGTGTGTTGTTACATCCTTCTAAACAACTCTGCCTTGAAAGCGTCAGTTGGTGTTAATGATGATGAATCTTTGTGAGTGGCATTACCTTTAGCTGTCAGTGGACTGTGAATCTCAATCCTGCTGCTGTAAGTGCAGCCTGATAATTTCCCCATTGTGTTATTTCTTATTTAACACCAATGGTTTGGTGGTCAGAGGTGAAGCTGACTAGTAATGTTTACATGTTTTACACTGAGTAACATCTTCAGTGGTGATTGGTGGTCCAAAAGAGATTGCTATTAAAGAAAGTCTTGTATTATTCAAGGGTTTTTTTGTCTACAGATTGACATAAATTAACTTTTTTGTTTAACTAAACACTGAATTAGGCATCTATTCACCAGGATAGCATGTGTATGACATCATTGCTAAACATTTTTATACATAATGCTGTTGATCTGCATTTGTGAACTTGCATTAAAAACAAACATCTGTCATAAACACATTTTTTGTTAAATTTTTTACTGGTGCTCTTAAATTAAGAGCAAATTATCTGGTTGGAGAATGTCTGCATTGAACACTGGTTCATTTTGGGTGGTATTTCAATGAAATGTTTTTTTATTATATTAATCTATTTTTTATATATATATATATATATATATATATAGATTCATCTCTCTATCTATATACTGTATAGAGATATATAAGTATAAATATGTGTATATATGTATGTATGTGAGTGTATATGTATATATAAGTATGTATATATATATATGTTTGTGTGTATATATATACATGTATGTATGTATATATGTATGTGTGTATGTATTTATATATGTATGTATGTGTGTGTATATATATATATAAGAATGTGTGTGTGTGTATATATGTATGTATGTGTGTATATATATAAGAATGTGTGTGTGTATATGTGTATGTGTCTATATAAATATATATATGTATGTATGTGTATATATATGAGTGTGTGTATATATGTATGTGTATATATATATATATATAAAAGTGCCAATGATTGTCACACACACTAGGTGTGGCGAAATTATTCTCTGCATTTGACCCATCACCCTTGATCCCCCCCTGGGAGGTGAGGAGAGCAGTGAGCAGCAGTGGTGGCCGCGCCCGGGAATCATTTTAGGTGTATTAACCCCCAATTCCAACCCTTGATGCTGAGTGCCAACCATTTTTATAGTCTTTGGTATGAACCGGCCGGGTTTTGAACTCACAACCTACCGATCTCAGGGCGGACACTCTAACCACTAGGCCACTGAGTAGGTGTATGTATATATATTTATGTATGTATGTGTATATATATATAGTATGTAATATATATATACATACATATATATATGTATGTATATATGTGTGTGTGTGTATATATATATATATACATATATGTATATATATATATATCTATATGTGTGTGTATATATATATATATGTATATATATATATATATATATACACTCATTTTAACCTATTGTGGCCCCCGAGTCTAAACGTTTGGAGACTCCTGCTGTAAAGCATCGAATATGGGTTTTTTTGTGTGTGCAAAGTCTTGCCTGTTCCAATATGGCTGACTGACGTATTCCTTTGCCATTATTGGGCATGCGCATAATTTTTCAAGGCGGGCTCTACTGGTGGGGGCGTGACACTTGCAAGACACCTTGTTGAACTAAACTAGTCTTTTACAAGTCACCGTACAGCCTTTAGCCTGCTAGCTTCTCACCACGTTCCCAAGTCTTTTTAGTTCCGATTTTATTAGTTTTTTTGTTGTTTTCTTGTTTTGTTTTTGTTTATTTTACCATTACAAGTCTACGCACAAACTGACGACTGGTTCGTTGGACTGTGAACGCTTGGAACACCTGTGACACTTTCTTGTCAGGACGTGAGATTTTGGGCTTCTACTGACGGTTATTTGTTCATTTTTGTTCGAAGATTGGAATTTGTCTTGTGTCGCCTGGATGAAAATGGATTGTGGGCAGTAAACACCTTGACCTGCATTCAGGTAAATGTTGATTTTAAAGCATTATTAAAGGGGAACTACGCTTTTTTGGGGGGAAATGTACCTATCATTCACCATCCCCGTATAAGACACAAACACAAATGTTTTTGTTTTTTATGC
>NC_084754.1:1259953-1324953 GCF_033978785.1 Entelurus aequoreus | reverse complement strand
CTACTGAAAGCCACTACTAGCGACCACGCAGTCTGATAGTTTATATATCAATGATGAAATCTTAACATTATAACACATGCCAATACGGCCGGGTTAACTTATAAAGTGACATTTTACATTTGCCGCTAAACTTCCGGTTCGAAACGCCTCTGAGGATGCCGTATGCGCGTGACGTAGACCGGGGAACACGGGTATGCCTTCCACATTGAAGCCAATACGAAAAAGCTCTGTTTTCATTTCATAATTCCACAGTATTCTGGACATCTGTGTTCGTGAATCTGTTTCAATCATGTTCATTGCATTATGGAGAAGGAAGCTGAGCAAGCAAAGAAGAAAGTTGTCGGTGCGAAATGGACGTATTTTTCGAACGTAGTCAGCAACAACAGTACACAGCCGGCGCTTCTTTGTTTACATTCCCGAAAGATGCAGTCAAGATGGAAGAACTCGGATAACAGAGACTCTAACCAGGAGGACATTTGACTTGGATACACAGACGCCTGTAGAGAACTGGGACAACACAGACTCTTACCAGGATTACTTTGATTTGGATGACAAAGACGCAGACGTGCTACTGTGAGTATGCAGCTTTGGCTTTTTTTTTGCGTATGTACGTAACTTTTTTAAAATATATAAGCTTTATGAACCTTGGGTTAGGTGAACGGTCTTTTGGGCTGAGTGATTGTGTGTGTTGATCAGGTGTTTGAATTGTATTGGCGTGTTCTATGGAGCTAGGAGCTAGCAGAGGAGCTAGCATAACACGTACCGTACCTACGTGCGCGTCACGTACGTAACTTTTTAAAAATATATAAGCTTTATGAACCTTGGGTTAGGTGAACGGTCTTTTGGGCTGAGTGATTGTGTGTGTTGATCAGGTGTTTGAATTGTATTGGCGTGTTCTATGGAGCTAGGAGCTAGCAGAGGAGCTAGGAGCTAGCATAACAAACACACAGGTGTTATTATGCAGGATTAATTTGTGTCATATTAAATATAAGCCTGGTTGTGTTGTGGCTAATAGAGTATATATATGTCTTGTGTTTATTTACTGTTGTAGTCATTCCCAGCTGAATATCAGGTACCGTGAGTATGCAGCCTTGGCTGCTAAACATTCGATAACTTGACCGTATGTGCGCATCACGTATGTAACTTTTTAAAAATATATAAGCTTTATGAACCTTGGGTTAGGTGAACGGTCTTTTGGGCTGAGTGATTGTGTGTGTTGATCAGGTGTTTGAATTGTATTGGCGTGTTCTATGGAGCTAGGAGCTAGCAGAGGAGCTAGGAGCTAGCATAACAAACACGCAGGTGTTTTTATGCAGGATTAATTTGTGGCATATTAAATATAAGCCTGGTTGTGTTGTGGCTAATAGAGTATATATATGTCTTGTGTTTATTTACTGTTGTAGTCATTCCCAGCTGAATATCAGGTCACCCCCGGCTCTCACAGCATCTTCCCTATCTGAATAGCTTCAACTCCCCACTAGTCCTTCACTTGCACTTTACTCATCCACAAATCTTTCATCCTCGCTCAAATTAATGGGGAAATTGTCGCTTTCTCGGTCCGAATCTCTCTCACTTCATGCGGCCATCATTGTAAACAATAGGGAACTTTGCGTATATGTTCAACTGACTACGTCACGCTACTTCCGGTAGGTGCAAGCCTTTTTTTTATCAGATACCAAAAGTTGCAATCTTTATCGTCGTTGTTCTATACTAAATCCTTTCAGCAAAAATATGGCAATATCGCGAAATGATCAAGTATGACACATAGAATAGATCTGCTATCCCCGTTTAAATAAAAAAAATTCATTTCAGTAGGCCTTTAAACTAGACAAGAAGCAAGGAATCAGGGAGACAGAGTTCAATTTAGCTCATGAGGAGAACGCATGGAGCTGCCCACTCAGTTACAGTCTCACCCTACGCTCTAAGGCAGTGGTCCCCAACCACCGGGTTGGGGACCAGTACCGGTCCGTGGATCGATTGTTACCGGGCCGCACAAGAATAAAAAAAAACACAAAAAAAATTTTTTTTATTTTTTTTATTTTTATTAAATCAACATAAAAAACACAAGATACACTGACAATTAGTGCACCAACCCAAAAAACCTCCCCCCCTATTTACACTCATTCACACAAAAGGGTTGTTTGTTTTTGTTATTAATATTCCTGGTTCCTACATTTTATATCAATATATATCAATACAGTCTGCAGGGATACAGTCCGTAAGCACACATGATTGTGTTTTTTTATTACAAACCCCCCCCCCATTTTCAAGCGTTGACCGGTCCGCAGTTACAAAAAGGTTGGGGACCACTGCTCTAAGGTACAGCTCCCGCGCTCCTCTATTTATTCAGGAGTTCCCTAGTTAACATCACTGAGGCTGCCTCTAAAGGGAGTGGTCACACACATCATGCAAAGCAGCTCCAGTACGCACAATACGTGACGGAATGTGCTGGGGGCCTTGTGATTTCGCCTTGTCTCTGCTTCGTCTGCGTGCTGTCGTCTTATCTTCGTTGAGGTCCTTGAAGTCCGTCCTTGGCTGTTTTAACAGGCTAAAACAAAGTAAACAACTGCGGCTAGGCCACCCCTCATATGCCGTGGAAGATTACAAGTTGTGTGCCTTTGCACAGATAGAAAAGTACAACTTGAGCACAATACATAACTATAGCAACGGCCTTTAAGCATAAGAGTTGTGTGATAACGTATACATAATTATTCTAACTAATATCTTGAGTGTAAATTTAATTGCTGGAATAAACAAAGCTGTGCGTGGTATGACATGTTTTTGAGTTTCACCATTATGTATATTAGGGATGTTTTACACCAGATGAACAATGTACTTGGGGCGGGGATAGGGGGCCATTATCCAATTTGCATAATCAGCAATAGTGCATATATTGTCTTTAAAAAGGTAAAAATAATAATATACATATATTAAAATGAAATCTGAGTTGAGTTATTATTTATTAGTATTAATATATATTTCTTGTAATATGTCGTTTTTCCTCAATTTTCCTGTTGTTGCTGCTTATTGTAGAATGTTATCCACAAGCTGCATTATACTCTTCCCTCTCTGAATGCTGGAATTTATTTTGCCAAATATAAAAAGAAGCGATGGATGTCAACAGTCCTTTGAATTATAGATTGGAAAAAAATAATTTGAGGTGGTTTATTGATATTCTCCACAATGAAGTTAAAACTAAGCACACATAGGAAAGTACATCAACATACACAGGAAGTGCACGTACATGTAGGAATCATACATATTTATATAATATAATACAGATTTGTATAAACTGGAAAAAAAAAACACTACAATTATACAGGATAATATTGGTTCTATAGCTGCTAGCTTAATGCTAACGTATAATGCTAACGTATAATGCACTCGGTCATTGACAGCCTAACGAAAATTAGCAGAACAAATTTGCACATCCATCCATTTTCTCTACTGCTTATCCTCATTAGGGTCGCCGCTAAGCTGGAGCCTATCCCAGCTGACTTTGGGTAAGAGGCGGGGAACACCCTCGACTGGTTACCAGAGAATGCAAGGCACATGTAGACAAACACTAACTTTCATACCGATGGACAATTTAGAGTCTCCAGTCAACCGCACCCTCAGAGAAAACATGCAAACTTGATTAGCTAATTTGGTTTATAGCTAGAGATGGACTTTTAAAAAAATATTGTAGCAATTGAAGCTTTGTGGGCTTCTCTTTGCAAATATCATCCTAATTACAGCATGACTGTGATTGTGTTTTAGGTGTGTGCCCTGGTTCCAACGATTAGAATAGAGGTACGAGACCTGTGAGGGCACACCGTCGCAGCATGGCAAAGGTGAGCAACAAATACACACAGTGAACTATGTCTTAGGAGCAATATTAAAACAGTAGAGTGTTGGCGTGTGTGTGATTTCCTACTGACTCCTGGGTCCCGAGTCACGGAGTGTGTGTCGGGATTCGACTTAAAAGAAACATTGGAGCGCCGCAATGTGTCGGCTGTTACAGCCACACAGGTAAATAATGCTGGTGCATTTTATGTTTGTTTTCTGCTGCTATAAGTATAAGCCAAAGTTGCCAACACTGCTAAATTCTTCTCATGTTTATTCTTTTCATCGTAGGTACCAACAAGAAGGGCAGCTACATATTGCCAGGAAGAGACAATTCCCCAAAAGCTCAATCTAATGCCGTGAGTGTCCAAGCAGGAGCTGTCAGTTGAATGCACTACAGCGGAAGTAGTGTTTTAGTTATATACCAAAATATACAAAGCCCAAAACAGTGAAGTTGGCACGTTGGGTAAATGGTAAATAAAAACAAAATACAATTATTTGCAAATCCTTTTCAACCTATATTCAATTGAATCGACTACAAAGACAAGATAATTAACGTTCTAACTGGAAATCTTTATTTTTTGCAAATATTAGCTCATTTGGAATTTGATGCCTGCAACATGTTTCAAAAAAGCTGGCACAAGTGGCAAAAAAGACTGAGAAAGTTGAGGAATGCTCATTACACACTTATTTGTAACATCCCACAGGTGAACAGGCTCATTGCAGTGTTTCCCATAAACTGCCAAGATACCTGTGGCGGTGGGGGCGTGGCTATGGGCGTGGTCACCATGACATCATCGAGTAATTTGCATAATTTACTACAATGATATGATTTTCTCTAAAAAGGCTCAAAAAATGTATACTTACTAATTAATAATAACAGTTTTGTTTTAAACGTCCATCCATCCATCCATTTTACAATATAATTACAACACTTTATGTACATATTTATATACAGATTTGAACAATAAGTTATTCACTGAAATATATTTATTAATTGTGGTTCTTACAAAAAATATATCTTATAAAAATATAAAAGCTAAAATGTCTCTTAAAGCTCTGCCCCTTTAATTAGTGCATATAATAATTTAACTTTAGCCTACTACTACAAGCATATTATTTACCAGCAACATAAAGTGAAACAGAGGCAGAGGTGTCCTGCCACAGTCAGTAACAAATAAACAGAAAACAGTAGTGGTCAAATACAAATAAGGCAACAAGAGAAGTATCCTACACTTCTCTTTTGTAAAGTAAATGTGAACAGCCTATATGGGCATCTACATCAACTATATGATTTGCCTGAGAAGCTGGACAGGACAAAAAAATAAATAAATAAAATTGTTTTTATTTTTTTAATTTATTTTTTATTTGTGGCGGACGTAATTCTTTCATGGCGGGCCGCCACAAATAAATGAATGTGTGGGAAACATTGCATTGGGAACAGGTGGGTGCCATGATTGGGTATAAAAGCAGCTTCCATGAAATGCTCAGTCGTTCACAAACAAGGATGGGGCGAGGGTCACCACTTTGTCAACAAATGCCTGAGCAAATTGTCCAACAGTTTAAGAACAAAATTTCTCAACGAGCTATTGCAAGGAATTTAGAGATTTGACCATCTACGCTCCGTAATATCATCGTGATATTGTCCGTAATATCATCATTAAGAGAATCTGGAGAAATCACTGCACATAAGCAGTGATATTACGGACCTTTGATCCCTCTGGCGGTACTGAATCAAAAAGCGACATCAGTGTGTAAAGGATATCACCACAGGAACACTTCAGAAACCCACTGTCAGTAACTACAGTTGGTCGCTACATCTGTAAGTGCAAGTTAAAACTATACTATGCAAAGCGAAAGCCATTTATCAACAACACCCAGAAACGCCGCCGGCTTCACGGGGCCCGAGCTCATCTAAGATGGACTGATGCAAAGTGGAAAAGTGTTCTGTGGTCTGACGAGTCCACATTTCAAATTGTTTTTGGAAACTGTGGACGTCGTGTCCTCCGGACCAAAGAGGAAAAGAACCATTCGGATTGTTTTTGGCGCAAAGTGTAAAAGGCAGCATGTGTGATGGTATGGGGGTGTATTAGTGCACAAGACATGGGTAATTTACACATCTGTGAAGGCACCAATAATGCTGAAAAGTACATACAGGTTTTGGAGCAACAGTGTGGTTTCATAGTAAAAGAGTGCGGGTACTAGACTGGCCTGCCTGTAGTCCAGACTTGTCTCCCATTGAAAATGTGTGGCGCATTATGAAGCCTAAAGTATGACAGCAGAGACCCCCGGACTGTTGAACAACTTAAGCTGTACATCAAGAAAGAATGGGAAAGAATTCCACCTGAAAAGTTTCAAAAATTGGTCTACTCAGTTCCCAAACGTTTACTTAGTGTTATTAAAAGGAAAGGCCATGTAACACAGTGGTACAAATGCCCCTTTTTTGCAATGTGTTGCTGCCATTACATTTTAAGTTCATGATTATTTGCAAAAAAATTAAGTTTCTCAGTGTGAACATGAAATATCTTGTCTTTGCAGTCTATTCAATTGAATATAGGTTGAAAAGGATTTGCAAATCATTGTATTCAGTTTTTATTTACGAATTCCACAACGTGACAACTTCACTGGTTTTGGGTTTTGTAGGTTGTTGTACCTGTACAATACATATGTTTCAGGCTGTGGGAATGAGTGTGGTGTGCGGGTGTTTGATTTGTATTGGCGGGTTATATGGACGGGAGGGGAGAGGTGTTTGCTATGCGGGATTAATTTGTGGCATATTAAATATAAGCCTGGTTGAGTTGTGGCTAATACATCGTGGCCGGTTAGCTCAGTTGGTTAGAGCGGAGTATATATATGTCTTGTGTTTATTTACTGTTTTAGTCATTCCCAGCTGAATATCAGGTCCCACCCGCCTCTCACAGCATCTTCCCTATCTGAATCGCTTCCACTGCCCTCTAGTCCTTCACTCTCACTTTCCTCATCCACAAATCTTCCATCCTCGCTCAAATTAATGGGGTAATTGTCGCTTTCTCAGTCCGAATCGCTCTCGCTGCTGGTGGTCATGATTGTAAACAATGTGCAGATGTGAGGAGCTCCACAACCTGTGACGTCACGCTACTTCCGCTACAGGCAAGGCTTTTTTATCAGCGACTAAAAGTTGCGAACTTTATTGTCGATGTTCTCTACTAAATCCTTTCAGCAAAAATATGGCAATATCGCGAAATGATCAAGTATGACACATAGAATGGATCTGCTATCCCCGTTTAACGAAGAAAATCTCATTTCAGTAGGCCTTTAAGGCTAAAGTATTGTTGTACATGTTCCATTTTATTGTGATGCACTTGTAAACAGTAGTAGAAAAGCATTTCACATCATAGAAATAGTATTAGTTTTAACCAACTGTAAGATAATGGTTGTTACGTTCTTGTTATTGCAGCTGGTTCCATGGCAAAATAGCACGAGTGGAAGTCGAGAAATTGCTCTACCCTCCAACGAATGGCAGATACCTGGTGCGGGAGAGTGCAAACTATCCCGGAAACTACACGCTGTGTTTGAGCAATGACAACACAGTGGAGTACTACCGTATCACTTACTCCGATGGCAAGTTTTTCATAGAGGACACTCAGCGCTTTGACACCCTCATCCAACTGATAGAGGTACAACGTACACATTTTAATTGTGCATCATTTCATGTTTATTGAGTGTATGCATCATGTTTCCTAATGTCTTGCTCACACATTCATCACTAACCTGTAAAATCCGCCATATACACTACCGTTCAAAAGTTTGGGGTCACATGTAAATGTCCTTATTTTTGAAGGAAAAGCACTGTACTTTTCAGTGAAGATAACTTGAAACTAGTCTTAACTTGAAAGAAATACACTCTATACATTGCTAGTGTGGTAAATGACTATTCTAGCTGCAAATGTCTGCTTTTTGGTGCAATATCTACATAGGTGTATAGAGGCCCATTTCCAGCAACTATCACTCCAGTGTTCTAATGGTACAATGTGTTTGCTCATTGGCTCAGAAGGCTAATTGATGATTAGAAAACCCTTGTGCAATCATGCTCACACATCTGAAAACACTTTAGCTCGTTACAGAAGCTACAAAACTGACCTTCCTTTGAGCAGATTGAGTTTGTGGAGCATCACATTTGTGGGGTCAATTAAACGCTCAAAATGGCCAGAAAAAGAGAACTTTCATCTGAAACTCCACAGTCTATTCTTGTTCTTAGAAATGAAGGCTATTCCACAAAATTGTTTGGGTGACCCCAAACTTTTGAACGGTAGTGTATGTGTTTTATATTCCATCAGTTGTAGTTGCTTTTTCAGGCTTTCGATTAGACAAAATTTGCGTGTGTGTGGGTGAGAGAAAGTCTGCAGATTTTTGTTTCAATAAAATGATTGTTGATCGACCAACTCCTTGACATACTTTAGAAAGCTGCAGTAGTTTATATTTTCATAAAAACACCAGTACTAAAAAGTTGGCACCTCTAATCAGATCAATCCATCAGGATCATGATGGAGGGTGGAAATACAACATAACACCAAATAGCATTAACATTAAAGGCAGATTGTCAATGATAGTAAATTCCTTATAAATAATATTTTCACGAACATTGCTTGCTTAGACTTCACGTCCTCTGCGATGTCATAGTGAATGTTGCTTGTGTTTGTGTTGTGCAAAGCCAGGCGAGTGACGTTAAAAAAAAACATTGCTCAGCTGGGACAGTCTCGGATTTTTACAAGAAAATGACCCACTCGCAATAGAATTAGCACCACACTTGCCAGTTCGAGTGATTTTACAATGTATTTATTTTTTTACTTTAAAAAATAAAATATACAAATAAAAATGAAAGTTTAGTCTGAGTCAGTCTTTTTTTCCTGGGGTCTGAATGGAGGTAGGCCGGATGTGACCCATGGCCGTTCCCTGTCAGTCAT
Organism: Entelurus aequoreus; assembly: GCF_033978785.1. Taxonomy (NCBI): domain Eukaryota; kingdom Metazoa; phylum Chordata; class Actinopteri; order Syngnathiformes; family Syngnathidae; genus Entelurus; species Entelurus aequoreus. The sequence continues at coordinate 1,316,185 of NC_084754.1, read as the reverse complement.
TATCCATTGTTTGTCTCTTCTTTTCCATAGCACTACGAACAAGATGCTGATGGTCTCTGCAGCAAACTAATTGAGCCACAGTTGAAGAAGGAGATTCTAGATGTCCAAAGAGAATTTGTGAGAGGTGAGGTTCACTTCAACACTTGATGACTATTTACACACAGAAACCTTGCAGTTTGTGGTTGTGTCATTTTATCTGTCTTCAATTTTACCAGGTGGCTGGGTGCTGAACAGAAATGACCTCAAATTAGAGAAAGTAATTGGAAGGGGAGAGTTTGGAGGTGAGTAACATCTGGGTTGACATTTATTAGGAGTTAATATGTGGACCATGTGTTTGGATTAGCAACACAACACAAACACTATTTTGTAATATTTGCTGCCATGTCATCACATAATTACCTGAGTGCTTTGTTGTTGCTTGTGATCTTTGCAGAAGTTAAGGTGGCTGACTACAAGGGGACTAAAGTAGCTGTGAAATGCATTAAAAATGATGCTACTGCGCAGGCCTTTATATCAGAGGCTTCTGTCATGACGTAAGTCAATTAATATGTGAATGCTCACAGAGACTGCCATTCACTCTAATGGCATTAAGGCATTATGATGATTTTAATCTACATTTAAAACACATCCTTCTAGTCTAGATTAGTGGTTTTCATACTTTTTTTCCACCAAGTACCACCTCAGAAAAAAATTGACTTTTCAAGTACAAAACCCAAAACGAGTGAAGTTGACATGTTGTGTAATTCGTAATAAAAACAGAATACAATGATTTGCAAATCCTTTTCAACTTATATTCAATTGAATGCACTGTAAAGACAAGATATTTAATGTTCGAACTGAGAAACATTTATTTTTTGCAAATAATCATTACCTTAGAATTTAATGGCAGCAACACATTGCAAAAAAGTTGTCACAGGGGCATTTTTACCATTGTGTTACATGGCCTTTCCTTTTAACAACACTCAGTAAACGTTTGGGAACTGAGTAGACCAATTTTTGAAGCTTTTCAGGTGGAATTCTTTCTCATTCTTGCTTGATGTACAGCTTAAGTTGTTCAACAGTCCGGGGTCTCAGTTGTGGTATTTTAGGCTTCATAATGCGCCACACATTTTCAATGGGAGACAGGTCTGGACTACAGGCAGGCCAGTCTAGTACCCTTTTACTACGAAGCCACGCTGTTGTAACACGTGGCTTGGCATTGTCTTGCTGAAATAAGCAGGGGCGTCCATGATAACGTTGCTTGGATGGCAACATATGTTGCTCCAAAACCTGTATGTACCTTTCAGCATTAATGGTGCCTTGACAGATGTGTAAGTTACCCATGCATTGGGCACTAATACACCCCCATACCATCACACATGCTATCTTTTGAACTTTGCGCCTGTAACAATCCGGATGGTTCTTTTCCTCTTTGTTCCGGAGGACACCACGTCCACAGTTTCCAAAAATATACAGACCATAATGTTAGGGATTTAAAATAATGTCAACGCAATTAAAAAATATACCGCACTAAATATGACTAGCTAATTAATCGCAATCAACACGATAAATTGACAGCCCCAAGAAAAATCATTGTATATTTTCTGTAATCAGGTACCGTATTTTTCGGAGTGTAAGTCGCTCCGGAGTATAAGTCGCACCGGCCAAAAATGCATAATAAAGAAGGAAAAAAACATATATAAGTGGCACTGGAGTATAAGTCGCATTTTTGGGGGAAATGTATTTGATAAAAGCCAACAGCAAGAATAGACATTTGAAAGGCAATTTAAAATGTCTAAAGAATAGTGAACAACAGGCTGAATAAGTGTACGTTATATGAGGCATAAATAACCAACTGGTATGTTAACGTAACATATTATGGTAAGAGTCATTCAAATAACTATAACATATAGAACATGCTATACGTTTACCAAACAATCTGTCACTCCTAATCGCTAAATCCCATGAAATCTTATACGTCTAGTCTCTTACGTCAATGACATCAATAATATTATTGGATATTTTACGCTAATGTGTTCATCATTTCACACATAAGTCGCTCCTGAGTATAAGTCGCACCCCCGGCCAAACTATGAAAAAAATTGCGACTTATAGTCCGAAAAATACGGTACTCAAATTATTTGAGGAATTGTTTAATCCTTTTTAAATCCCCTTTTAGTTTTAAATGCTATATCTGAATGTGTTCCAACTCAGTCGCACTAGTTGGGAGGGTGTTTGCTGTTCTAAGCTGACGCTTCCAGCAGGTCGCTGTGAAGGGAAATATTAAAGTGTGTTAAAGTTACAATGATTAAAAGGTTTAAACAATTGAAAACCCCAAATAACCTCGGTTTGTGCCACTGTTATCAAAGGAAACTACATCACAATAACTTGGTGAAGCTGCATGGAGTGATCGCAGAGGAGGACGGCAGTTTATTCATCATCACTGAATACATGACAAAGGTAGAAGTTCAACTGTTATTCACTGTCAGCATCCGCACTACCTGGCTTACACATATACGTGTGTGTGTGTGTGTGTGTGTGTGTGTGTGTGTGTGTGTGTGTGTGTGTGTGTGTGTGTGTGTGTGTGTGTGTGTGTGTGTGTGTGTGTGTGTGTGTGTGTGTGTGTGTGTGTGTGTGTGTGTGTGTGTGTTTGCAGGGTGCCTTGGTGGACTACCTACGTTCCAGAGGAAGGGCTGTACTCTGTGAAGTTGCTCTTCTTAGATTTTCATTGTGAGTGGTAGAGCAGCTGCAGTTTTAGAGATGAAATATATTTAAGCCACATCATTTGGTATGCTTGCACTATCTACATTTAAAAAAAACAGGAAAAATGTACTGTGATTAATCGCGATTAGTCAAACTTCAAACGTGTGATTATTCGGATTTAAAAAATTCATCATTTGACAGCACTGATATTTGTAGGTTTACATCTTTTGTACCCACGTGAGTGCCTTTTAAAGAGGTCCTATTATGCAAAACCAACTTTTCTTACAAGTTGGTACCTGTTTTTGTGTATTTCAGATCCCAATCAGTCGCAAAAATTTGAATTCAAACCATTGAGGCATGGCAGAGATATTTGTAAAACGAACTTGCCTTCTTCCAAACTTGCTCCAAACGAGCTGTATGGAATTTGGTTGAGCTCATAGGACTAGATAGTACAATCCCTCAGATTGATCAGCACTTAGTGTTGAGTCGGGGGGCAAAAGCTTCACTGGGGTCTTCAGGTGGGCACCCCACTTCATTTGGTTTTTTGTTGATAGGCCCACGACACCTCCAGAGGGCTCAATGGGAACATCTGGCGTCCCAGGTGTCCGCCCCTCTACCCTTACCCATAGATGTCATTTTTCAGCCCAGTTGGGGTCCTTTCTCTTGATCCATATCCATCTGCTACTTCGTTCGGCAGCATCTAACAGCGATTTGACAGCCCACTGGAAGGCCTGACCTCTCACTCCCTTTCCTTTCAGAAGCTTGTTTGTGGACGCAGCAACGAAGCCTCTGCACCCGACTTCAACTGGAAGCACTCGGGCACGCCAGCCACGCTGCTCTGCATCGGCTGCTATGTCCGCATACCTTAGTTGTTTGCGCTCATATGCTTCACCAACTGCTGCTTCCCATGGCACAGTTATTTCAACAATGAACACAGTCTTCCGGGCGGTTGACCACAAGACCAGGTCCGGCCTGAAGCTGGTTGTAATGATCTCAGGCGGGATTTTCCAGTCCCGGGCAGAGTCCAGAAAGGTTGCCTCCACTTTTGCAGATGTTTTTTTATGAGAGTTGTCCTGCTCTTACGAACGGAGTGGTGATTGAGTGACTAGGAATTGGGGGAGGGAGGAGGGTCTTGTTGGTATTTCTCCTATCTTCCAGGGTGATCGCCAGTTGTCTTAGGACCTGGTTGTGCCTCGAGGTGTAGCGGCTTTGAGACAAACTGGTTTTGCAGCCGGTGAAGATGTGACTGAGTGTTGCAGGGGTTTGGCAGCGTGCACAAGAAGGATCTTCTCTAAACCATTGGTTTAAGTTCTTGGGTGTGGGAAGAACATCGTAGGTGGCTCTGATGATGAAGCTGATTTGGCTACCTTCCATTTCCCAAGGATCCTTCCATGTGAGCCTACGATGCTCCAGGTTTTCCTAGCTAGTTTTCTGTCCCTGTTTTTGGACTGTGCCACTGCTGTTGCACATCTGTCTGCTTCCTCTTGTTGCCGAAACTGATCAACAACCAGCTTTCTCCTCTGGGCTGATGTTGCCTTGTGCCATGTGGGTCGACTAGCTCCAAGTCCAAACCCACCTCTTCCATGCAGCATTTGTCCCACAACGTCTACATGCCTGAGAGCAGATTTGGCTTGCTGCACGGCCTCAGATGGGATCCATTTCCTCCCGGTTGCCAGTCTGGGAGCAACCGCTCGGATCGCTTCATCTTGAGACTCAGTCATGGTCATGCTCAGCCTTACCTTGGTGCATTTTAACTCCTCCATGAGGCTAGAGATGGGCAGTTCCAGGGCACCATGACCATAGAGGCCGATGTTACTGAGGCACCGCGGGAGGCCAAGCCACTTCTTGATGTATGCACTGACTGTTCTCTCCAGCTTCTCCACTTTGGTCATGGGGATCTCGTGGACTGTTAGTGGCCACATCAAACTGGGGTGCAATCCAAACTGTAGGCACCACAGTTTCAACTTGCCAAGATGTAAGGTCTTTTCTATGCGGACAAGGCCTTTGATGTTTTTTTCCCTCAGCTGAACGCTCTGGTCCGAGTTTTTGAGACGTGTGTTGTACGATCGCCGTAGACTCTTGACTGGCAACTCTGACACCAACGGAATGGGAGTATCCTCGATGTAGAGACTTTGGTCCGTGAGTTTCCCCTTGGCGATGGATATGCTCCTGGACTTGCTGGGTTTAAACTTCATCCGTACCCATGTAATGTTGGCATGAAGCTTTCCCAGCAGATGTTTGGTGCATGCAACGGTTGAGGTCAAGGTGGTCATGTCGTCCATGTATGCGCGGATGGGAGGTAGACGCTGTCCCGCTCTCAGACATTCTCCACCCATCATCATCGGCGGTCACTCGAAGCAAGTATGACAATCCTCCTGGTAGGGGGGTATCCTTGACAGATCCGGGTCAGGGTCCAGTGGCATGGAGTCCAAGACGACTGGGGACCCTTTTCTGCTGCAGCCTTCATCCGCCATCCCAGCCGTTGTGACGCACCATAGGTTTAGCAATCATCCTCCGCCTGTTCCACCGTTGAGGTCTTGGGTTGTTATTTCCCCATAATTGGGCCCACGTGGATGTGGGGGTGCCTTCGACCGTCATCGCAGCCGTTGTGGTGGTTCTTACATCTACCGTCTTCCCCCTGCTCTGCCGTTGAGGTCTTCACCGTATCCCTGGCTAGGGGGCAGTCAGGTACTAGGCCTTTGCCAAGGGCTACCTGGGGTAACAGTAGTAAAGGGGTTAACCTCCTAGTGCCCCAAGACCCCTTAGCCGGATGCACTTTAACGTCATGCCCGTGACATTCTCCACCCACAACCCATTTGTAAGCGCGAATTATCACTTCCATTGCCCTGGTGAAGGTAAGAGGGGAGACGGTACATCCAGCCATTATTTCCACTTCCAAAGATTGCCATGATGTTGTGTATTCTGTTGTTTTGACACAGAATTGCAGATGTCGGAAGTAGTTTTTCACCAGGTTTGTGATGGTATTTGGGATGTGGAAGAAGTTGAAGGCTGTCCAGATGAGAGAATGAGGTACGGATCCGTAAGCGTTGGCTAGGTCCAGGAGTAAGGCGTGCAGGTCTCTTCCTTCCCTCTTGGCAGTATGGATTTGGTGCCATATCATGCTTGTATGCTCCAAGCACCCTGAGAAACCAGGTATTCCAGCTCTCTGCACGGATGTGTCAATCAAACTGTTTTGCTTCAGGTACGTTGTCATCCTTTTAGCAACGATGCTAAAGAAGACATTCCCTTCAACGTTTACCAGGTTGATCTGCCGGAATTAATCAATGTTTGAGGCATCTTTTTCCTTGGGGAATAACACTCCCCCAGCTCTGCACCACGCTTTTGGGATGGTTTGCTTCGTCCACATCACCTTCATCTGCCTCCACAGAAAGCGTAAGACATTTGGGGAATTTTTGTACAGCCGATATGGAACTCCATTTGGTCCTGGACAAGGCCTTTGATGGTTTCTTCCCTCAGCTGATCGCTCTGGTCCGAGTCGTGCGTTGTACCATCGCCCTAGACTCTTGACTGGCAGCTCTGACACCAACAGAATGGGAGTATCCTCGATGTAGAACCTCTGGTCCGTGAGTTTCCCCTTGATAACTTAATGGATATGCTCCTAGACTTGCTGGGTTTAAACTTCATCCGTGCCCATGTAATGTTGGCATGAAGCTTTCCCAGCAGAGACTTTAGTGACGTATTTGGTCTTAGTTACGTCAGTGGATATCTCCATATACGGTAGATGTTTAGCCGAAGAAGTTTACGTGACTCCGCCATTTTATCCAGTTGTAGTCAATAAGTTCCTTATTTTTATTTATCCTCTTGTTGTGGGGCAAACTAGCTCATTCATACATGCATGCTAAAATTCTGCGCTGTTGCCATTTCTAATGAAAAGTAGCGTATGGTTCTAACTTATATCTGTCAGTATACTTTACATAGAAGCCTTAAAAACCACAACACTGCGAAGGGGGGAACAGACGCAGTTGAAGGGGGCTTGGCCTGGAGGAGGACTTTGGCACGTAAATAAGTGTCCTGTGGAGACGGTCAGAAAGCAGCCTGAAGATGATCTGTAAAACATCATCTATGCAACATTTTGACCAAAGCACCATTATGACATGTTATGTAGACCACAAGGAAGTCTTTTAAATGTTAAAAAAAAATTCACAACATGACCCCGATTTGAGAACTAGTGCATTAAATTGTGCAAGAATAAACACTTATTGGTAGCATGTCGACCTACGGTATGTTTATCATTGTGGTCGTAGAGTACAAATGTTTGTTATATTGCTCAAAACGCTTCATTATGTCTTCGTATCTATATATTTTCAATTTATTTTGTAATCAGACAATATTTGACATGCATGTCGGGTACAAATTCCAGCTAATATACTGAATATACGGTATTAGATTCCAAGAACATTTGAAAAGTAAATGTTTATATTGTTCTCATGTCATGCAGCTAAAGCAGATATTATGTTGGAGCTATTTTGAGTTGTGCAGGTGTTCCTAATAATATTGCGATCTTTTTTCAGACATGTGTGTGATGCCATGTCGTATTTGGAGGCCAATAACTTTGTCCACCGCGACCTGGCAGCTCGTAATGTTCTTTTGACCGAGGACCATGTGGCTAAAGTCAGCGACTTTGGTTTGACCAAGAAGGTGTCTTCCGTTGAGGCCATGAACAAAATGCCTGTGAAGTGGACTTCGCCAGAGGCCCTCAGAGAGCAAGTACGTGTCTTCTTGTTCTGTGGGGAGATTTTATTTTGCAACAATTGTTTAAAAAAATCTTAAAATGTTTTTTTTTTCTTTCTCTTGCAAAAGAAATTCTCCACCAAATCGGATGTTTGGAGTTACGGTGTTTTGCTTTGGGAGATTTTCTCATTTGGTCGAATTCCTTATCCAAAAGTTGTGAGTATGCACCATTTGAGAGAAGTAGTCAGGAGCAGCGACTGGGTAGTAATCCCAAACAGTTTAAGATTAGATAAGAATAGCTTAAAATAGCACAACGGAGACCCCGGACTGCTGAACAACTTAAGCTGTACATCAAGCAAGAGTGGGAAATAATTCCACTTCAAAAATGTGTCTCCTCAGTTCCTAAACCTTTACTGAGTGTTGTTAAAAGGAAAGGCCATGTAACACAGTGGTAAAAATGCCCCTCTGGCAACTTGTTTGCAATGTTTTGCTAATATTAAATTCTAAGTTAATGATTATTTGCACCAAAAAAACAAATGTTTTTCAGTGTGAACATTAAATCTCTTGTCTTTCCAGTCTATTCAGTTGAATATAAGTTGAAAAGGATTTGAAAATCATTGTATTCTGTTTTTATTTACCATTTACACAACGTGACAACTTCACTGGTTTTGGGTTTTGTAAATCAAATACTCATAGCTAGAGCATAAACAACTTGTTTGCAACCTTCTAAATACGTCCTTCAACATTATGAGAGCCCTCTAGACATGAAATAACACCCACAGAGTCACCTTTATACTCTTTTCATCCAATATAGTAATGCTGGCTGAGGCTGAGCCAATCAGTGGCCACGATACTTAACTGCACACTCTAAATGGTTTAGTCTCATATAGTGGACAATACTACTGTTGTATTGATAGTTTGAATTGTAAGGCCATGTTTATGCTTAAAAGTGCTTATTTTAAAACCAAGAAACTTTTTTTTTAAAAACAACCCCAAAAAATTTGCAATGTAGTGAAGCCGCAATATTTTATCACAATGTGGGGTGGGATGACTATAAATCTTTGAAAACATCCGAGACACTTAACGTAGAGGTGTTTGCAGAGCTGTACTGTTTTTTTAAATTATTTTGCTAAATTAATGTAGCCTTGTGATAATTAATTCATTGAACTGCTCATATTGGACTGAACAGCCCAAATCTTGCCTATGTAACAGTTACTCCCGCCATCATCTTGTCACGCATAATGTTGGTTTAAATCAGGTCTCTCCCACTTTCCTCACTACGACAGCTACTTTGCCAGAAAGAAAAGAGAGGTGAGCGACTTACGTTTTGTTTACATGACTGGCAACTAGGGATGTCCGATAATGGCTTTTTGCCGATATCCGATATTGTCCAACTCTTATTTACAGATACCGATATCAACCGATACCGATATATACAGTCGTGGAATTAACACATTATTATGCCTAATTTGGACAACCAGGTATGGTGAAGATAAGGTCCTTTTTAAAAAAATTAATAAAATAAGATAAATTAAAAACATTTTCTTGAATAAAAAAGAAAGTACAACAATATAAAAACAGTTACATAGAAACTATTAATGAATGAAAATAAGTAAAATTAACTGTTAAATGTTAGTACTATTAGTGGAGCAGCAGCACGCACAATCATGTGTGCTTACGGACTGTATCCCTTGCAGACTGTATTGATATATATTGATATATAATGTAGGAAGCAGAATATTAATAACAGAAAGAAACAACCCTTTTGTGTGAATGCAAAATTATTTAAATTTGGTCCCCATGAACCATATTAACTCTTCTTCCCCCAGGGTCCCCAGTAAGAATGATCAGCACATTACTTCATCAATCCAGAGATTTAATGGGGGTGGGAGGTTTTTTGGGTTGGTGCACTAATTATAAGTGTATCTTGTGTTTTTTATGTTTATTTAATTTTTTTTTTTTAAATAAATCAAAATACGATACCGATAATAAAAAAAAAACGGTACCGAAAATTTCCGATATTACATTTTAAAGCATTATCGGACATCTCTACTGGCAACATTTCAATAGTACTTTATTTACAAAGCACATCAATTTAATTAACCAGTGCAGTCATCATCTTTATGATATTTTGGGATTAAATCATGTTTGAATTGAACGGTTATATTATACTTAGACCTGAAGTAAATAATATTTGACTTTTGGTAAGGTACTCCAGGAGACACCAGGTTTAAATCCTCACGTTTTCCGGGAAATGTATTTTGCCCTTCTTTCCCAGCGCGCTCAATTTCTCGTAAAGTTCCCGTATTTTAGATTTCATGAAAATAACACAACATGAATAATATTTTCTTGCATTTTCTGGAAAATGAAGTATGGTTTAAACTCCTAGTTTTATTTTGTAACACTCTGTGTGTGTGTGTGCGTGTGCGTGTGCGTGTGCGTGCGTGCGTGTGTGTGTGTGCGTGCGTGCGTGCGTGCGTGCGTGCGTGCGTGCGTGCGTGCGTGCGTGCGTGCGTGCGTGTTCTGGCAATGCTTACTTTATGGGGACATCACTCCGTTTACACAGTCACCTTTAGGGGACTTCTGACGTTATGGGGACAAAAAAACAGGTCCCCTGGAGGGAAACCTTTTTAAATGATAGTCAGATCCATTCTGAAGATGCTAAAGTGATTTTTTTAAGCTTTGGCCCATAAAACGTGTTTACTGGTTAGTTTGAGTGTGAGACATTTGCACAGCAGCCCAAATTGCATCCGTACAAATTTGTGTGAATTATGCAAAATTATTTCAATTTGGTCCCCATAAACCATATTAACTCTTTTCCCCCCAGCGTCCCCAGTAAGAATGATCAGCACATTACTTCATCAATCCGGAGACTTAAAGATGTGTATGAGCTAACTGGGCAGTGGCCATTTTACCTCTTTTTTTTTTTATGCCTCCACAAGTGATGATCAAAAACTTGGCCCCCATTCCAAATGATAACCAGTATGTGTGTGTGTGTGCACAGTGCATGTTAACAGTATCAACTCTATTGTTGTCCTTTGTGCAGCAATTAAAAGACGTGGGGCTTTTATTGGAGAGCGGATTCCGGATGCCTCCTCCAGACAGATGTCCTGCAGATCTCTACAACATCATGAAGCAGTGCTGGCAGCTGGATCCTGCTCGTCGCCCAAATTTTAAACAGTTGATGGAGCAGCTGCTAAATATCCGCAAGGGCTTCCGTAGAAATCACACGCTGGTGTGACCCAGCCATCTGTATGGTGTCGCCTACTGTTGTTTGGACTCTAACGTGGGAAGAAAACAAATACCTCCATTGACCATCATTTGACGATGTTCACAACGTATTACAGCATTGATAACATGTTCTTTTGTTGCTTTTACACCAATGACAATTTTATTGGCTGTTTTGAGAAGTGTCATGTCTTAAGTACATCTTCCTACATTCTCTGAATGTTTATGAGCCTTTTTGTGGACGATTATGACAATATTTGGCAACACTGACAGGGGAAATATCTCTTAAACCACAATTGACTGACATTTCTCCTATAAACACGTGATATGCAGCCTATTTAAAAACATCTATTCATATTTTCTGAATGTTTTAAACCCAATTGCTACTGAATATCAACATGTGGGATAGAAACAAGAGCCAATATGATCTTACTCTCCACAATTGTTTTTGTTTTTTTCTCCATGAATGTATTGTTTTCATCTTGTTTGGAAATACCCCCCCAAAAAATACAGTATTTTTTGGGGCATAGTTTCTCTAACATTTTGCGTCAAATTGTCGAGAACGCCAATTTTCACTTTGTGAACAACTTGTTGAACAGTTTAAGAACAACATTTCTCAACCAGCTTTTGCAAGGAATTTAGGGATTTTACCATCTACGGTCCATATTTTCATCAAAAGGTTCAGAGAATCTGGAAAAATCACTGCACGTAAGCGACAAGGCTGAAAACCAACATTGAATGCCCGTGACCATGGATCTCTCAGGCGGTACTGCATCAAAAAGCGAAATCAGTGTGTAAAGGATATCACCAGATGGGCTCAGGAACACTTCAGAAAACCACTGTCAGTAACTACAGTTGGTCGCTACATCTGTAAGTGCAAGTTAAAACTCTACTATGCAAAGCCAAAGCCATTTATCAACAACACCCAGAAATGCCGCTGGCTTCGCTGGGCCCGAGCTCAAATTGTCGAGAAGACCAATTTTGATTTCAAAAGAGAAATGGTACTTTTTCTACATTGAAAATGTCATAAAATGTGGAGAATGTCATTGAATGTGAAACAATCCATATTTACAAATCCAGAGTGATTACATGTATATTAATTATTAACCCTTTCTAAAATAAAATTACAAAAATGTACAACTCACTCATGATGGCAAAGGAGAACAGAATGAAAACTTCCCACATTCTAAAAAACTATTTAAATCAAATAGACATTTAAAAGTCATGTATAGTATGGCAGTGTTTTTCAACCTTTTTTGAGCCAAGGCACATTTTTTGCGTAGAAAAAATGCGGAGGCACACCACCAGCAGAAATCATGAAAAAATTAAAACTCAGTTGACAGTAAAAAGTCGTTGTCGCAATTGTTGGATACGACTTTAAAGCATAACCAAGCATGCATCACTATAGCTCTTGTCTCAAAGTAGATGTACTGTCACCACCTGTCACATCACACCCTGACTTATTTGGAGTTTTTTTGCTGTTTTCCTGTGTGTAGTGTTTTAGTTCTTGTCTTGCGCTCCTATTTTGGTGGCTTTTCCTGTTTTGTTGGTATTTTCCTGTAGCAGTTTCATGTCTTCCTTTGAGCTATATTTCCCGCATCTACTTTGTTTTAGCAATCAAGAATATTTCAGCTGTTTTTATCCTTCTTTGTGGGGACATTGTTGATTGTCATGTCATGTTCGGATGTACATTGTCTTTGCTCCACAGTAAGTCTTTGCTGTCGTCCAGCATTCTGTTTTTGTTTACTTTGTAGCCAGTTCCGTTTTAGTTTCGTTCTGCATAGCCTTCTCTAAGCTTTAATGCCTTTTCTTAGGGGCACTCACCTTTTGTTTATTGTTGGTTTAAGCATTAGACACCTTTTTACCTGCACGCTGCCTCCCGCTGCTACCGGCTGCCACCTACTGATATGGAAGAGTATTACACGGTTACTCTGCCGAGCTCTAGACAGCACCGACACTCCACAACAACACATCATTTGCAGACTATAATTACTGCTTTGCAAAAAATATTTTGAACCCAAATAGGTGAAATTAGATAATCTCCCACGGCACACCAGACTGTATCCCTGTGCCGCGGCACAGTGGTTGAAAAACACTGTAGTACGGTGCTTTCATTTGTTTTTTATGTTATTTTCTTTCCAGTACGTTTCTCTCTTGACTTGTTTGAATTATTATATTTACTGTAGATATTTTGGAAGATTTTACACTTAAAAAATTTGTACGTGCATATTTTTGTCGTTCTGAAAGACGGCGTTTGTTTTGTATGTATAGTTTTGTAACATTAGTGATGTGTGGTATGATGCTGAAATATCCACACTGCCGATACCAGATCTTTATGCTCTAATATACATCCTCACATTAAAATATTGATACTTTTTCCACCAAAACAAGTCAAAGTATGCAGGAGACATGTTGATGTTGGTTATTAAAAACCATATTGTGTATTATATGTGACTAAGTATTTTATTATTAGTAGTAGTTACAACTAGAGATGTGTTATCGGCCGATAAATGCTTTAAAAAATTTAATATCGGAAATTATCGGTATCGGTTTTTTTTATTATCGGTATCGTTTATTTTTTTTATTTTATTAAATCAACATAAAAAACACAAGATACACTTACGATTAGTGCACCAATCCAAAAAACCTCCCTCCCCCATTTACACTCATTCACACAAAATGGTTGTTTCTTTCTGTTATTAATATTCTGCTTCCTACATTATATATCAATATATATCAATACAGTCTGCAAGGGATACAGTCCGTAAGCACACATGATTGTGCGTGCTGCTGCTCCACTAATAGTACTAACCTTTAACACTTAATTTTACTCATTTTCATTAATTACTAGTTTCTATGTAACTGTTTTTATATTGTTTTACTTTCTTTTTTATTCAAGAAAATGTTTTTAATTTATTTATCTTTTTTTTTTTTTTTTTTTTTTTTTTTAAAGGACCTTATCTTCACCATACCTGGTTGTCCAAATTAGGCATAGTAATGTGTTAATTCCACGACTGTATATATCGGTATTGGTTAATATCGGTATCGGTAATTAAAGAGTTGGGAAATATCGGCAAAAAGCCATTTTCGGACAGCCCTAGTTACAACTTTTTCTCATGACATATCCATGTTTTTTTTCTTACATTTTGACTGTTATTTTTTCCCATGTAAGAATAAAATAATAATATAACTATATTCATGTTCAATTATATCATAACTTTATAAAAAAAATAAAAATGTATAGTTTTGTATCGAATTGTTTAAATAAAGTTGTGGGAAAAGGGCTATCGTAGCTTTTCCATGCGGAACTTTTCTTGTGCGACTTGGCCCAACGGGGGACGCATTTATTTGCTGCACGTCTGTGTGTCGCAGGCAAACGTGTCCTGAAAACAGGCGGCCCTGACGCTAACCCCGACTTCCCGCCACATTACCGAGAGTTGACTTAACAATGGACAATGTGGCTGACGACTTTTATCGGCAGCTTCCAAAAGTGGTGAGTAAAAAAACAAAACACGAAGTGGAAATGACTCACTGGGGTGAATCGTAACGCCTGTGGAAAAGATGGGAATGTTGAAGCTAGCATCATTTGGGCTCCCGCCAGGAGCTCCACGCTCACCTGAACGGCTCGGTGAGCTTCCAGACGATGGAGAAACTGATGAAGAGAAAGCCACACCTCAACATTGAACACCACATGACGGCCATCGGCAAAGGACAGCAGCGGAGCCTGGACGAGTATGAGTATTCACTTTGTTACGTGAACGCATCGCCATTTCTTTGCTGAGTCATCATGGCGTGCAACAGGTGCTTTCAGGTGTTCAAGGTCATTCATCAGCTGGTGGACACGGAGGAGGACATCCTGATGGTGAGGAGGACTGATGACGATGTTTGTGTTCTTATCTGCGATGTTCAATCAGTGCGTTCTCACTCTAGGTGGCCACAGATGTAATCAAGGAGTTTGCGGCTGATGGTGTCAAGTACTTGGAACTTAGAAGTACACCAAGAGAGGAGACGAAAACAGGTTTGATGTAATGTCAACATAACTGGTAACAACTGCGGATGTGCCGTTCAGGGTTTTATGATGCAGATTCCAATACCTACCGTGATTTGATTCATGTGGACCCCTGACTTAAAGGCCTACTGAAATGTTTTTTTTTATTTAAACGGGAATAGCAGATCCATTCTATGTGTCATACTTGATCATTTCACGATATTGCCATATTTTTGCTGAAAGGATTTAGTAGAGAAAATCGACGATAAAGTTCGCAACTTTTGCTCGCTGATAAAAAAAAGCCTTGCCTGTAGCGGAAGTAGCGTGACGTCACAGGAGCTAGTATTCCTCACAATTCCCCGTTGTTTACAATGGAGCGAGAGAGATTCGGACCGAGAAAGTGATGATTACCCCATTAATTTGAGCGAGGATGAAAGATTCGTAGATGAGGAACGTTACAGTGAAGGACTTGAGAGGCAGTGATGGACGTATCTTTTTTCGCTCTGACCGTAACTTAGGTACAAGCTGGCTCATTGGATTCCACACTCTCTCCTTTTTCTATTGTGGATCACGGATTTGTATTTTAAACCACCTGGGATACTATATCCTCTTGAAAATGAGAGTCAAGAACGCGAAATGGACATTCAGTGCCTTTTATCTCCACGACAATACATCGGCGAAATGCTTTAGCTACGAGCTAACGTGATAGCATCGTGCTTTAACTGCATATAGAAACAAAAAAAATAAACCCCTGACTGGAAGGATAGATAGAAAATCAACAATACTATTAAACCGTGGACATGTAAATACACGGTTAATGCTTTCCAGGCTGGCGAAGGTTAACAATGCTGTGCTAACGACGCCATTGAAGCTAACTTAGCAACCGGACCGCACAGAGCTATGCTAAAAACATTAGCTCTCCACCTACGCCAGCCAGCCCTCATCTACTCATCAACACCCGTGCTCACCTGCGTTCCAGCGATCGGCGGAAGGACGAAGGACTTCACCCGATGCGTTTGGTGGCCCGGAGACGTAGGAAGTCAAGGTGAGGTCGGCGGCTAGCGCGTCTGCTCTCCAACAAAGTCCTCCTGGTTGTGTTGCTGTAGTCCGCTGCTAATACACCGATCCCACCTACAATTGTCTTCTTTGCAGCCTTCATTGTTCATTAAACAAATTGCAAAAGATGTCCAGAATACTGTGGAATTATGAAATGAAAACAGAGCTTTTTGTATAGGATTCTACGGGGTACCATAACTTCCGTTAAACTGACTTCGTCACGCGCATACGTCATCATACCGCGACGTTTCAGCCGGATACTTCCCGGGAAATTTTAAATGTCACTTTATAAGTTAACCCGGCCGTATTGGCATGTGTTGCAATGTTAAGATTTCATCATTGATATATAAACTATCAGCTGCGTGGTCAGTAGTAGTGGCTTTCAGTAGGCCTTTAAACAAGTTGAAAAACTTACTCGGGTTTTGATTGATTGATTGATTGATTGATTGATTGAAACTTTTATTAGTAGATTGCACAGTGAAGTACATATTCCGTACAATTGACCACTAAATGTGACCTGTGCTGGCAAAATGAGTCACAATGAGGACATTTTAAAAACTGAGTTATTGTTATTTCCACATTCTCCATCTAAACACCTTCTAAATGATATATGGTTTGTTGGAATCGGACAGAAAATGACCGAGTTACACCCGATTGAAGTCGACCAAGTTTGAGGGTCCGTTTTGAGAAAAAACAGCTTAAAGTTGACTGTTCCATAACAGAATGTTCCAAAACAAAACTCCATAGCAACCATACCTTAAAAGTCCTTGTAGCAACACCAAAATTGGTACAATTAAAGTCAAATCCCATGTCTAAAGGAAAAATATATATTCAACTCTATTGAAAACGGTTATGTACAAAAATGTCAACACTGTTATGTCACAGTTTTTTAGTTCACTGGTCAGTTTGTCAGCTGGTCAGCTGTCCGTAATATTCCTGACCAGCAGCACTAAGAAGATTCGCCGACTGCAGTGAATTTAGCGCACTTGCAACCGCCTGTGTACCCTCTCCACCTTCTAAATCCGTTACGGAATGTAAAACAGTCTAACTTATCCACAAAAATAATAATTAAATGTTCGAAAATCACCTTTTTTCACCAAATATTCCGCTGGAATTACTGTGTGTTGTTTTTCATCAGGGAGCAGCCATGATACCACAATGCACCGCGCGGGGTGATTTAACCAATGAGGGTACGCCTCACAGCGACCGCTTAGCAACAAGCCGGATTTGTTTACGTCGGGACAGGTTTAAAAACTCGAATTCTATTGGTTCAGAATGGCGTCATCGGGAATTCCATGCTCATTTTTAGAAAGTAGGTAAACTTGGCGTCACAATGATAGCAAATATGGCTAGGGGGATTCACCCTTATTGCCGTGTTGAAAACACTTGATTTTATCAAGGAATTTTAACACAAAGGACTAATTTCTGAAGACATACCTCGTACAAAATAAACAAATAAAGGTGATTTAAGATGTTTTCTTGCTATTTCCATGATTGGGATCGCTAGATTGTGGCTTTATGGACTCATTTTTGTGAAAATCTCAATTTCAACCAAGATACTTTTTTTTCACTTATTTACCTGTAGCTCAAAATTAGCCTGTGTGTATTCCGACTCATTTTGCCAGCACGGGTCACAAATGGTAACACCTAAATACGTTTTTCAACTTGTTTAAGTTGGGGTCCACTTAAATTGATTCAAGATACAGATATATACTATTTTCATAATACAGTCATCACACAAGATAATCATCAGAGTATATACAATGAATTATTTACAATCCGGGGTGTGGGATATGGAGGTGGGGGGCAGGGGGGTTAAGGATTGGTTGGTATCAACACTTCAGTCATCAACAATTGCATCATCAGAGAAATGGACATTGAAACAGTGTAGGATTGACTTGGTAGGATATGTACAGCAAGTAGTGGACACAGAGAGAGATCACAAAGTATAAGAAAAAGTGTCTACATTTGATTATTTACAATCCAAAGAGGTATGATGTGGAAGGGAGGGTGTTAGTTTAGGGTTGAAGTTGCCTGGAGGTGTTCTTTTAGTGCAGTTTTGAAGGAGGATAGAGATGCCCTTTCTTTTACACCTGTTGGGAGTGCATTCCATATTGATGTGGCATAGAAAGAGAATGAGTTAAGACCTTTGTTAGATCGGAATCTGGGTTTAACGTCAGTGTTTCCCATAAACTGCCAAGATACCTGTGGCGGTGGGGGCGTGGCTATGGGCGTGGTCACCATGACGTCATCGAGTAATTTGCATAATTTACTACAATGATATGATTTTCTCTAAAAAGGCTAAAAAAATGTATACTTACTAATTAATAATAACAGTTTTGTTTTAAACGTCCATCCATCCATTTTACAATATAATTACAACACTTTATGTACATATTTATATTAGGGCTGCAACAACTAATCGATTAAAATCGATTACCAAAATAGTTGGCGATTAATTTAGTCATCGATTCGTTGGAACTGTGCTATGCGCATGCACGGAGGCTTTTTTTTTTTTGTTTGTTTGTTGTTTTTTTTTTGTTGTTGTTGGGGTTTTTTTTTATAAACCTTTATTTATAAACTGCAACATGTACAAACAGCTGAGAAACAATAATAAAATAAGTACAAAAACAGTACAAAACAGCACCAGGGCGGCGGTGAGGCTACGTCTCATGAGGTGCCAGTAAGCTAGCCAATGATGTGTCATGTGCAGCTCACGTGACGACGCTGCCTCCTTTGCTGGAAACATTCGAAAAATGGCGCAGGAAAACAGTATGGATAGTTTAGCGGAGAAACATCTTGAGGTTATTGCTTCAATGGAGAAAAGTGTACGACCTAAGTGGTCAAAAGTGTGGGAACACTTCACTTTAAAGACTTCAAAGAAGAGCGTTTCCTGCAAAATGGCACGGAAGTACAACATTGCTTCAGGAGCACCTGAAGAAGAAACATGTTGCAGCCATGGATGAAGGGAGGAACTCACAGTACGTAACTTTTGAAGTCCATAGTGGCAACAAGCATTCATGAGTTCAGCTTTTTTGTGAGTAACGTTAAAGTTCTGCCTTTGTTGCAACGCGGGGCTGATAATGTGTCTCCGGCACATTTGACTCCGTTTTGAGAGAGAAAACGCACGCTTACCGAATTGGAAATAAATGTAACGGACAGAAATATCTCAGGTTGGTTTCATAATGGATCAATGTAGCCGGGCCGATAAAGCTATATAAATATATTTAGATTTGAGAGACGCTTTAGTATAACTAAACGTTATGAAGGTGCTGGAATATTTCATGCTATTATTCAGAGGCAGCCTAAAATGAATCCTTTATTATTCACAACAGAAACATGGACAATATCTGATTCAGTTCTGATGAGTTACATTTCTGTGTTATTATTGGTGTATGCTGCACCCCCAATGTCCACAACATGGTGCCAGTATGCTGGGTTTTTTCAATAAAATACTGGAAAGGATAGAAATGTAGTTTGTCTCTTTTATCCGATTATTAATCGATTAATCGAAGTAATAATCAACAGATTAATTGATTATCAAATTAATTGTTAGTTGCAGCCCTAATTTATATACAGATTTGAACAATAAGTTATTCACTAAAATATATTTATTAATTGTGGTTTTTACAAAAAATATATCTTATAAAATATAAAAGCTAAAATGTCTCCTAAAGCTCTGCCCCTTTAATTAGTGCATACTAAATAATTTAACTTTAGCCTACTACTACAAGCATATTATTTACCAGCAACATAAAGTGAAACAGAGGCAGAGGTGTCCTGCCACAGTCAGTAACAAATAAACAGAAAACAGTAGTGGTCAAATACAAATAAGGCAACAAGAGAAGTATCCTACACTTCTCTTTTGTAAAGTAAATGTGAACAGCCTATATGGGCATCTACATCAACTATATGATTTGCCTGAGAAGCTGGACAGAAAAACAAATTTAAAAAAAAAATATATATATATATATATATATTTATTTTTTTTAAATTTGTGGTGGACATAATTCTTTTGTGGTGGGCCGCCACAAATAAATGAATGTGTGGGGAAAACTGAACGTGGTTAGTGGAGCTCCCCCTGGTGTTGTGGTTATGGCGGTCATTTACGTTAAGGAAGTAGTTTGACATGTACTTCGGTATCAGGGAGGTGTAGTGGATTTTATAGACTAGGCTCAGTGCAAGTTGTTTAACTCTGTCCTCCACCTTGAGCCAGCCCACTTTAGAGAAGTGGGTAGGAGTGAGGTGGGATCTGGGGTGGAGGTCTAGAAGTAACCTGACTAGCTTGTTCTGGGATGTTTGGAGTTTAGATTTAAGGGTTTTGGAGGTGCTAGGGTACCAGGAGGTGCATGCGTAATCGAAAAAGGGTTGAATGAGAGTTCCCGCTAGAATCTTCATGGTGCTTTTGTTGACCAGAGAGGAGATTCTGTAGAGAAATCTTGTTCGTTGGTTGACCTTTTTGATTACCTTGGTTGCCATTTTATCACAGGAAAGGTTAGCCTCTAGAATGGAACCTAGGTAGGTGACCTCATCTTTCCTGGTGATAACAATGTCACCCACTTTTATAGTGAAGGCATTGACTTTCTTAAGTTTGATGTGGGACCCAAACAGGATGGATTCAGTTTTACCCAAGTGGATGGATAGCTGGTTGTCAGCGAGCCAGGTGCAAGTTCTACAGAGCTCAGCACTGAGGATTTTCTCCACCTGTGACTTGTCCTTGTCTGATACCAGCAGGGCAGAGTCATCCGCAAACAAGAACAATTCACAGTCGCATGCTGATGACATGTCGTTTACGTATATTAGGAACAGTAAAGGCCCTAATATACTGCCTTGGGGGACTCCACAGCTCACCGAGAGGGGGGGGGACACGGTGCCGTTCACCTCTACCACCTGTTCCCTCCCCGCCAAGTAAGATTGCATCCAGCTCCAAGAGGTTTTATGTTAGCATTTAGACTTAGACTTCCTTTTTATTGTCATTCAAATTTGATTGGTAATGCCACTATGATACAACATCTGTATTATAATCCTTGAACAAAGTAAGAGGGAAATTTATGTGAATAATCACTGAATTTGGATTAAATAAATGATCTTCTTCCCACTCCCTTTCAGGCAAAACAGGACAATTATGCATTACATACTATACATTACCTTTTGCACTATATTAATTTATATTATTACCGTAGTTTTCGGAGTATAAATCGCTCCGGAGTATAAGTCGCACCGGCCGAAAATGCATAATAAAGAAGGAAAAAAACATATATAAGTCGCACTGGAGTATAAGTCGCATTTTTTGGGGAAAAAGTATTTGATAAAAGCCAACAGCAAGAATAGACATTTGAAGGGCAATTTAAAATGTCTAAAGAATAGTGAACAACAGGCTGAATAAGTGTACGTTATATGAGGCATAAATAACCAACTGCTATGTTAACGTAACATATTATGGTAAGAGTCATTCAAATAACTATAACATATAGAACATGCTATACGTTTACCAAACAATCTGTCACTCCTAATCGCTAAATCCCATGAAATCTTATACGTCTAGTCTCTTACGTCAATGACATCAATAATATTATTGGATATTTTACGCTAATGTGTTCATCATTTCACACATAAGTCGCTCCTGAGTATAAGTCGCACCCCCGGCCAAACTATGAAAAAAACTGCGACTTATAGTCCGAAAAATACGGTATGTGTTTTCAACTTTGTATTTTTTTATGTCATTGGCTGAAATAAATAAATAAATGGGAAAAAAAAGAAAATGAACTTTACAGTACGGATAAGAACGACATTTTGTTGCATTAGCTCGTTGTAGTGTAGGATTAAAAAAGCAATAAGGTGCATATATAAAAAAATGGATTACTGTACAGATAAATATATTGCACTTTTGCATATGCATCCACGTTTATGGATGCATGTTATATTGTCTTTATATTCCAGCGAGCATGTCTTTGGAGGTTCCACCGTGCTGCCCGATAGATATATACAGTATGTATATATATATACCGTGCTGCCCATCTTTATATATATATATATATATATATATATATGCCCGATAGATATATACAGTATGTATATATATATACCGTGCTGCCCATCTTTATATATATATATATATATATATATATGCCCGATAGATATATACAGTATGTATATATATATACCGTGCTACCCATCTTTATATATATATATATATATATATATATGCCCGATAGATATATACAGTATGTATATATATATACCGTGCTGCCCATCTTTATATATGTATATATATATATATATATATATATATATATATATATATATATATATATATATATATATAAAGATGGGCAGCATGGTATATACTGTATATATACATACTGTATATATCTATCGGGCAGCATGGTGGTACAGGGGTTAGTGCATGTGCCTCACAATACGAAGGTCCTGAGTAGTCTTGGGTTCAATCCCGGGCTCGGGATATTTCTGTGTGGAGTTTGCATGTTCTCCCCGTGACTGTGTGGGTTCCCTCCGGGTACTCCGGCTTCCTCCAAAGACATGCACCTGGGGATAGGTTGATTGGCAACACTAAATGGTCCCTAGTGTGTGAATGTTGTCTGTCTATCTGTGTTGGCCCTGTGATGAGGTGGCGACTTGTCTAGGGTGTACCCCGCCTTCTGCCCAAATGCAGCTGAGATAGGCTCCAGTACCCCCCGCGACCCCAAGAGGGACAAGCGGTAGAAAATGGATGGATATATATATATATATATATATATATATATATATATATATATATATATATATATATATATATATATATATATATATGTATATATGTGTATATATATATATATGTGTATATATATGTGTATATATATATGTATATATATGTATATATATATATATGTGTATATATATATGTATATATATGTGTATATATATATATGTATATATATATATGTATATATATATGTATATATATATGTATATATATATATATATATATATATATATATATATATACATATATATACGGGTGTAACGGTACACAAAACATTTCGGTTCGGTACGTACCTCGGTTTAGAGGTCACGGTTCGTTTTCGGTACACTAAGAAAACAACAAAATATACATTTTTTGGTTATTTATTTACCAAATTTGTAAACAATGGCTTTATCCTTTTAACATTGGGAACACTATAATAATTCTGCCCACGTTAATCAACATTAAATTTCCTCAAATTGTTGCTCAGATTAAATACAATGACAAAACTTTTCTTCTACATATAAAAAGTGCAACATTAAACAGTTTCAAGTCAACTCATAATGCTTAATTTATTACAGCATTTGGGAAGCCTGTAGTTGATTTTTATTATGTAAATGTTATATTGTTATCAACATGTGATAGCAGGGACCCTGCCATTCAAAACGAGGCTGCTTCATTACTAATGATTCATGTAACTATAGCTGAAAAATAGTACAATAGCAATAGGAGAGACTATTCATCCCTGAACACCATGGAGTTCATGTAGACTTTATGAGGCACTTACATTATTATATCAACTATCAGAGACAGAAACTCTTCATTTAACATAATGTCCTTTTTTGCTGCTTCAACACAGCTCAATCAACACAGAAAAAAGGTAAAGTGAAATAACAGACAGACAGGGCTTTGCTGTCTGTAACACACACACACACACACACCGCAAAATGAGCTAACGTTACGCTAAAAGCTAATTAGCCTTCACCTCAAGCCAGGACTGCGAGTGAGCTGAGCTGCCGTTTGTTTCTAGAAGGTCAACGGGCTCATAGTGATGTTACTAGTAGTTGACTGGGAGGTGTTTATTATCATTTGGGGAGAGTCCGCAGCCTGATGCTCACCTGCTAAACACCTATCTGCTAACCCCACCGCAGAAGCACTGACTACATGCGCTCTGAATACGCACTGCTGATTGGCTGTTACCGCTCTGTGTGTAACCAATTAGATGGTAGTGTGGGTGGGACAATGCTGGGTGCTGTGTAGAGGACTGACAGAGAAGAGGCAGAAGAAGCGGAGTAGCTTGTTAAGACTTTAGCTTAGGCGGCTACTTCATATGTTCGTGCGGAAACTCGTTCGGTACACCTCCGAACCGAAACGAAGCCCCCGTACCGAAACGGTTCAATATGCATGTATGTATGTACGTATGTATGTATGTATGTATATATTTATGTATTTATGTATGTATGTAATTCAGGTCAGGAGATGTAAATGGAGTATTGTTGGCGTTTTTGGATGTTTTTTTAGGAGGTTTTATGGCCGAAATAGATGACTCCATTAGCTACATTGTTAGCCACCTCACACTTGCCATATATTAAAAATTACAACGCCTAAAAACGAGAAAGACATACAGTATGTGTTCTTGTCTCTCAACAATAGGCAAAACATTTTTTTTTAAGTGCAGTTCTCCTTTAATCGGCACATGCTTTTTAACAAAAATGGGCGGATACTGTTTCTTTTTTAGGGCTGAACAAGAAGAAATATGTGGAAACCGTGATTGGAGCCATCCAGCAGTGCAAAGAGGAGGGCGTGGACATTGATGTCAGGTAAATATGTGAGCGAGTGCAGAAAGGTGTTCAACAGGACCGAGGATGATTTAATCTACATTTAAAACACTTCCTGGTGGTCTAGAATAATACGTGTCAGAAATGCTTTGGTGTACATTTTTCCACACTTTAATGACACACTTTTTGAGTCTGCAAGATGTTTGATCGTGGAGGTGTTCCTAGATTGCGAATGAAACCACATCCGTATATCCCTCCAAAAGTATCATCATTTATTTTTTGAAAATGCACACTGTTTAAATATGCATTTTGAAGTCGTCACCACTATTTCTTTTCCATACAAGATCAAAAATAAACTTCATTATATACATTCACCTGGTCAGAACATTAGGTACACCTGCACACTGTGATGCGAATACGTCATAAAAAAGCAGTTTTAAAAAAAAATCAGTGTTTATGTCACTGCATGTCGATTTTATTATGCACATTGGATGAAAATAATACTTTATCCTCCTTTTATTTGTTTCATTTCTTCAGCAAGCTTAACTTAATGTCAAACTAAGTAACATCCAGTTTAACATCCAACAATGTAGCATTTATGAGTTATAAAATACAAAGTTGGTCATAGGTCCTCTTTAACGTTTTTTTTCCCCCCCTTGAAGGTTCCTAGTGGCCGTTGACCGCAGGAATGGCCCTGAGGTTGCCATGGAGACGGTGAAATTGGCTGAGGACTTCATGCTGTCTGCTGATGGGCTGGTGGTTGGACTTGATCTGAGCGGCGATCCAACGGTTTGCAAGTTGTCTTTCTTTATTACATGAGAGTTTGGAAAAATATATATAAATATGAAGCATTTTATTTAAGTTTTTTTTTTTTTAATTACTAAATATCACAAATTCTTCTTAAAATAAAAGGGATCGTGTTCAGATTTTTTTTTTTCTACATTTAAAACACTTCCTCGTTGTGTACATAACAAATAATAGTGTTTTTTATGGTCCAAATGTTGATTACTGTGTAGACTGTCTTCAAGCCGCTTTCTGACTGTCTCTTTGGGCCAGCGTAGCTCAGTTGGTAGAGCGGCCGTGCCAGCAACCTGAGGGTTCTAGGTTCGATCCCCACTTCTGCCATCCTAGTCACAGCTGTTGTGTCCTTGGGCAAGACACTTCACCCACTTGCTCCCAGTGCCACCCACACTGGTTAAAAAAAATGTAACTTAAATAATGGCGCTTTGAGTCACTAGAGAAAAAGCGCTATATAAATATATAATTCACTTCTTTATTTACCTCCAGGCCAAGCCCACTTTGACTGCATCTGCTCCCCGTCAGCCATAGTATGTCTACTGACAGATATAAGTTACAACTATACGCTACTTCTTATTAGAAATGGCATCAGCGGAGGATTTTAGCATGCATGTGCATGTACGAACCAGTCTGCCCCACAACAAGAGGATAGAGAAAAAATACAATCACGCTTGGAAAATAAGCAGAAAGACCTTGTGTTTATTTGGAGTAACATTCAAATAGATCAGTTGTGAATCATTCCAAAAGTAAAGGATGGTTGTTGGTGAATAGTGTTATTATGGAGTGCACTACTTGGCAGAGGCGCCGTAGTTGACGGAGCACTAACTTGTTATCCTCAGGTGGGCCACGGCAAAGACCTGCTGCCTGCCTTGCAGAGAGCCAAGAACAGTGGACTCAAGTTGTCGCTGCACCTCTCAGAAGTAAGACTTTCTAACACACCAACCTCAACTAATCTGTGCCGTTTGCGTCTCCAGATAATCTAATGTATAAATAAACTCCAACATATTTTTTATTTCTAGGCAGTGTCCTACACAGCAAAAAGTCAGTGTTCAAAAACAAGAAAAAAATTTACAAAAATGAGGGGTATTTTATTTGAACTAAGCAAAATGATCTGCCAATAGAACAAGAAAATTTGGCTTGTCAAGACTTTCCAAAACAAGTCAAATTAGCTAACCTCAATGAACCCAAAAATACCTTAAAATAAGTATATTCTCACTAATAACAAGTGCACTTTTCTTGCTAGAAAAAAAAGACCTTTTTGCTCAATATGTTGAAAAATATTCTTAAATTAATTAAATGCTAGTGCCATTATCTTGACATAATGATATGCGCTCGGCATCATGATTTTTTTTTTCATGCTTGAAGTAAGAAATGATTACTTTAAAGAAGTAGTTTTATACTTGTGAGTGTTGATGACACAGCTTTGCAACAGTTGATATTCTAGTTTCAAGCATGTTTTACTCAATATAGCTCATCAAATCTCAGCAACAAGCTGTAATATCTTACTGACATCATTTAGGACCAAAACACTTCAAACAAGTAAAACACTCTAACGTAAAATCTACTTAGTGAGAAGAATTATCAGACAGAAAATAAGCAAATATCACCCTTATTTGAGATATTTAATCTTACTTAGATTTCAGTTTTTGCAGTGTACACATTACATTTGTAATAAATACAACTGAAATGATTAATTTAAACTATCTTGAACACTGGAAAAATAGCATTTGTTGCCTGTCCTCGCTTCCTGAATTAGACTTTGCCGTGAAATATGATTGAAATCCTTCAGAAATATAATTTTCACATTATTCTTTATCCCAATTATAGTTTACACCAGCTTTTTATTCAGTCCTGTTATCGTAAAACAGTATCTCTCTAAATCCTCCCCTCCCAAAAGTCACATGGTCCACAGCCTCAGATTTTTTTGAACGTTCGATACTATTTCAACTATGACCCAGGGGGGTTAAAATGTCACTCCATTTCTGTTACCTACTTATTTTTTTATATTTATTTTGAAAATAAAAACTTGGTGAGTAATTGTAGTGTTTAGTGCTGCTATTAGCACACATGCCATGTGGCTATTGATTGATTGATTGATTGAAACTTTTATTAGTAGATTGCACAGTACGGTACATATTCCGTAATAAGTTTTTCAACTTGTTTAAGTCGGAGTCCACGTTAATCAATTCATGGTACTGTATTTTTCGGATTATAAGTCGCACCGGAGTATAAGTCGCACCGGCTGAAAATGCATAATAAAGAAGGAAAAAAACATATATAAGTGGCACTGGAGTATAAGTCGCATTTTTTGGGGAAATGTATTTGATAAAAGCCAACAGCAAGAATAGACATTTAAAAGGCAATTTAAAATGTCTAAAGAATAGTGAACAACAGGCTGAATAAGTGTACGTTATATGAGGCATAAATAACCAACTGCTATGTTAACGTAACATATTATGGTAAGAGTCATTCAAATAACTATAACATATAGAACATGCTATACGTTTACCAAACAATCTGTCACTCCTAATCGCTAAATCTCATGAAATCTTATACGTCTAGTCTCTTACGTGAATGACATCAATAATATTATTGGATATTTTACGCTAATGTGTTAATCATTTCACACATAAGTCGCTCCTGAGTATAAGTCGCACCCCCGGCCAAACTATGGGAAAAAAAATAGCGATTTATATCCGAAAAATACAGTATATGTAATCTATGTGCTAATTCTATGCTAGTTAGGGGTGTCCCAATCCAATATTGCTATCGGGTATCGATTCGATATCAGCAGAAAAACAAAAGGTCCGATACAAGCAGTCCTGCAGTGTGTGTACTTGTGCAAAGCTGGACAGTTAACATCTAAATGTTCTCCAATAAACACACACAGTTGGTCTTTTCTTGTATTTTAGTGAAGTCATTTTACAAAAGGTAAACATGGTAGCTATAGGCTACTGGGAGCTAGCAGCTACACAACAGATAAGCACACAATAGCACACAAGCTAGACATACATACCATATTTTTCGGACAATAAGTCGCAGTTTTTTTCATAGTTTGGTCGGGGGTGCGACTTATACTCCGGAGCAATTTATTTGTGAAATTATTAACACAGTACCGTAAAACAGTGGTTCTTAACATTGTTGGAGGTACCGAACCCCAGCAGTTTCATATGCGCATTCACCCAACCCTTCTTTAGTGAAAAATAAAATGTTTTTGGGTTTTTTTTAAATTGAAGACAAAGTTATATGTTTTTAGTAACACTTTAGTATGGGGAACATATTGTAAGTAACACAGACTTAATTTAGAGTTATTTGGTTAGGGCTAGGGTTGGAGGGTTAGGGTTATACTAAAGCCATGCCGAATAAGGCATTAATAAGTACTTAATAATGACTAGTTAAGAGCCAATATGTTACTAATTTGCATGTTAATAAGCAACTCATTAATGGTGAATATGTTCCCCATACTAAAGTGTTACCATGTTTTATTACTGGTGCACAAAATGAAGCGTGCATGAACATCACCTTGTTCAAACAACAAAACCAACACAGTGCATAAACTCACAACAAATGACACACCTGCAAATCAGTCTGACTTCTGCTGTTGCCGTATCCGTAATACGCCGATAGGGAGCAGTTTGTATTTACACGATGAGTCTGGTGTGTTTTGACCTCCGCCGAACCCCTGAGCCCGACTCACCGAACCCCTAGGGTTCCATCCAACCCAGGTTAAGAACCACTGCCGTAAAATATCAAATAATATTATTGATGTCATTGACGTAAGAGACTAGACGTATAAGATTTCATGGGATTTAGCGATTAGGAGTGACAGATTGTTTGGTAAACATATAGCATGTTCTATATGTTATAGTTATTTGAATGACTCTTACCATAATATGTTACGTTAACATACCAGTTGGTTATTTATGCCTCATATAACGTACACTTATTCAGCCTGTTGTTCACTATTCTTTAGACATTTTAAATTGCCCTTCAAATGTCTATTCTTGCTGTTGGCTTTTATCAAATATCCAAAAAATGCGACTTATACTCCAGTGCGACTTATATGTTTTTTCCCTTCTTTATTGTGCATTTTCGGCCGGAGCGACTTATACTCCGAAAAATACGGTAATACATTTCTTTAATTGAACAATATTGCAGTCAAAAACGGCACATTAGTCAATATAGACAAGTATCAAATAATTATAGTTGCAGAGTCTCCAAGGCAGAAGCCCAAAGTATCCAGTAACAAATGTGTCCGCATCATTCAACTTGCTGTCATGAGCTTAACTTATTTATTGGTACCACAACACTGTTATAAGAAAAGTGTTTTTAATACCTACCATTGTTCTCTGGGTAATTTTGCATGATCAAACATTTTCTAACATTCCACACTGCAACATTATAAAATGATGTATGATTCCTGTTGATATCGTACCGGATTAATATTGGCACCGGGCCACACTTAGGGCTCCAATTGCGGTATTGACAAAGTTGCATTGAGACACTCCTAATGCTAACAACTCACTCCAGTTACTTTCAATCATGTTACTCAAATTAGTAATTTTTTATTTATTAACTTTGTACAAAAATGAAGTAACATTTCCTTTTTGAGGAGTTGAAGTTGGTAAATAAAAGAAATGTAAGTTTCTTTTGAGAGTTGAGAGTAAATGGCACCAATTAGTCTGTGAAAACAAGTGGTGGTGAAAGGTGTGGATGACCCTGAACACAGGTGTGTGTGTCATGGAGTGTTGGCTGAGTGTGGAATAAGAGGTGAGATCAACTCCTGCAGGTGGCGTCCCAGCGTGAGGAGTCCGAGTTGCTCCTTGGTCTCCCTCCAGACAGGATCGGTCACGGCACCTTTCTACATCCCGACGTTGGCGGATCTCAGAGCCTTGTGGACAAAGTGACCAAGAACAACATCCCTCTGGGTAGGACAGGACAGTTGATGACCATTCAGGCGGTTTATTGATCCTTGAACATTTTGTCACTTTTCCCCCTCCAGAGCTCTGCTTGACTTCCAACATCAAAGGCCAAACTGTGCCGTGTTACTCCCAGCACCACTTCAAGTACTGGTACCAGTTGGGGCACCCCAGTGTCATTTGTGTGAGTTCCCACTACTTCATGTAGCACCAGTCCTGCCACACTTGTGGTTAGAGTGTCCGCCCTGAGATGGGTAGGTCGTGAGTTCAAACCCCGGCCGAGTCATACCAAAGACTATAAAAATGGGAGCCATTACCTCCCTGCTTGGCACTCAGCATCAAGGCTTGGAATTGGGGGTTAAGTCACCAAAAATGATTCCCGGGCGCGGCCACTGCTGCTGCTCACTGCTCCCCTCACCTCCCAGGAGGTGATCAAGGGTGATGGGTCAAATGCAGAGAATAATTTCGCCCACACCTAGTGTGTGTGTGACAATCATTGGTACTTTAACTTAAATGTGGTACTTTTATAGGCACCTGCCGTCGGTACTACTGGGTATGGATTCACGTAAAAACAAACTGCCATATTTCGATAGCTCCATTGCTCGTGATGTCACGTCAAATTTACCAGCGGTCTCACAGCGGACTCAGCTAAACTACCTTTAGGTAATGTTACAAGTTTCCATGCCAACAAAGCAAGAAGAAGGCGCTCAAAAGTACAGTAAGGCTCTATTTTTCAAAAGACGCTAGCCCGATGCTAATTTACATTGGATTTGCCATAGACATGCTACTTGATATCCTTAGCCATTTTACAAGGGCGATTTCAACACCTTCAAATTTGGTATTGAAAGCTAAAACTAACGTCTTGGAAGCCTACTATAGAATAATTGCAAATAAAACTCAGTGGTGTAAGAAAAGATAACAATTAGACAGTTCAGCGTTAAATTTTAAATTAAATTTTTTTTTTTTTAACAATTAACATTTATTAATATATTTGAACACACAAGTTGTAGGGTTGGACTTCTCTTTGTGATGGACGATTTGATACACATGTAGATACATGGGTTATAGTATGATACAAAAACGATATGTTTTAAAAACAAGAGTTTGATTAGATTCAATACAGTTTGATAAGATTCAATACAGTCTACAAACAAGTCGATCCAGTGTATGAACAATTTGACAAGATTAGATGCGGTGTACAACGATTCGGTACAGTGAATGAACAAATCGATATGATTCAATACGCTGTACGAACAATTCGATACGGTCTACGAACAAATTCATAAGATTCAATGCAGTGTTCAAACGATTGGACAAGATTCGATTCTACGGTTAACATATTTTACACCACAAAACAACAAAATCAATTCTGTATGTATGTATGTATGTATATATATGTAAATGTATGTAAACCTTAATGTATGTGTGTATATGTATACATTTATGTATTTGTATGTCTGTATGACTATACATATGTATACAAATACATGTATGCATTTGCATACATATGTATTTGTATGTATGTATACGTATGTATGTATGAATGTATATGTATACATACATATATATGTATGAATGTATATGTATACATACATATATATGTATGAATGTATATGTATACATATATATGTATGTATTAATGTATATATATATATATATATATATATATATATGTATGTATATGTATGTATATGTATGTATATGTATACACTACCGTTCAAAAGTTTGGGGTCACATGTAAATGTCCTTATTTTTGAAGGAAAAGCACTGTACTTTTCAATGAAGATAACTTTAAACTAGTCTTAACTTTACAGAAATACACTCTATACATTGCTAATGTGGTAAATGACTATTCTAGCTGCAAATGTCTGCTTTTTGGTGCAATATCTACATAGGTGTATAGAGGCTCATTTCCAGCAACTATCACTCCAGTGTTCTAATGGTACAATGTGTTTGCTCATTGGCTCAGAAGGCTAATTGATGATTAGAAAACCCTTGTGCAATCATGTTCACACATCTGAAAACACTTTAGCTCGTTACAGAAGCTACAAAACTGACCTTCCTTTGAGCAGATTGAGTTTCTGGAGCATCACATTTGTGGAGTCAATTAAACGCTCAAAATGGCCAGAAAAAGAGAACTTTCATCTGAAACTCGACAGTATATTCTTGTTCTTAGAAATGAAGGCTATTCCACTAAATTGTTTGGGTGACCCCAAACTTTTGAATGGTAGTGTATGTATGTATGTATATGTATACATACATGTATGTATACATATATGTATGTATGTGTGTATATGTTCATACATACATACGTATGTATGTATGTATGAACATACATACATACGTACACTACCGTTCAAAAGTTTGGGGTCACATGGAAATGTCCTTATATTTGAAGGAAAAGCAGTGTACTTTTCAATGAAGATAACTTTAAACTAGTCTTAACTTTAAAGAAATACACTCTATACATTGCTAATGTGGTAAATGACTATTCTAGCTGCAAATGTCTGCTTTTTGGTGCAATATCTACATAGGTGTATAGAGGCCCATTTCCAGTATGTATGTTCAAACATACATAGATACATATGTATGTTCATACATACATTCATACATATACATGTATGTTCATACATACACATGTATCTTCATACATACACATGTATCTTCATACATACATACATATGTATGTTCTTACATACATACATACATATGTATGTTCTTACATACATACATATGTATGTTCATACATACATATGTATGTTCATACATACATATGTATGTTCATACATACATATGTATGTTCATACATACATATGTATGTTCATACATACATATGTATGTTCATACATACATACATATGTATGTTCATACATACATACATACGTATGTTCATACATACATACATACATATGTATGTTTATACATACATATGTATGTTTATACATACATATGTATGTTCATACATACATATGCTCGTTCATACATACATATGTATGTTCATACATAAATACATATGTATGTTATACATAAATACATATGTATGTTTATACATACATACATATGTATGTTTATACATACATACATATGTATGTTTATACATACATACATATGTATGTTTATACATACATACATATGTATGTTTATACATACATACATATGTATGTTTATACATACATACATATGTATGTTTATACATACATATGTATGTTCATACATACATATTTAAGTACATACATATGTATGTACATACATATGTATGTTCATACATACATACATATGTATGTACATACATATGTATGTTCATACATACATACATATGTATGTACATACATATGTATGTTCATACATACATACATATGTATGTTCATACATACATACATACATATGTATGTTCACACATACATACGTATGGATGTATGTTCATACATATATACATATGTAGGTTCATACATATGTATGTTCATACATACATACATATGTAGGTTTATACATACATATATATGTAGGTTTATACATATGTATGTATATACATACATACAAACATATGTTCATACATACATATGTATGTTTGTATGAACCTACATATGTATGTATGTATGTATGAACATACATACATATGTATAAACATACATACATATGTAGGTTTATACATATGTATGTATGTTTATACATACATACATATGTTCATACATACATATGTATGTTCATACATACATATGTTCATTCATACATATGTATGTTCATACATACACTTCTATCTTCATACATACACATGTATGTTTGTACATAAATACATACATATGTTCATACATACATACATATGTTCATAAATACATATGTATGTTCATACATACATACATATGTTCATTCATACATATGTATGTTTATACATACACATGTATGTTCATACATACATATGTATGTACATACATACATATGTATGTTCATACATACATATGTATGTTCATACATACATACATATGTATGTTCATACATACATACATATGTATGTTCATACATACATACATATGTATGTTCATACATACATACATATGTATGTTCATACATACATACATATGTATGTTCATACATACATACATATGTATGTTCATACATACATACATATGTATGTTCATACATACATACATATGTATGTTCATACATACATATGTATGTTCATACATACATATGTATGTTCATACATACATATGTATGTTCATACATACATATGTATGTTCATACATACATATGTATGTTCATACATACATATGTATGTTCATACATACATATGTATGTTCAT
This sequence comes from Entelurus aequoreus, assembly GCF_033978785.1. Lineage (NCBI taxonomy): Eukaryota > Metazoa > Chordata > Actinopteri > Syngnathiformes > Syngnathidae > Entelurus > Entelurus aequoreus. The sequence goes on along the minus strand of NC_084754.1, from coordinate 1,282,002 downwards.
ACATACATATGTATGTTCATACATACATATGTATGTTCATACATACATACGTATGTATGTTCATACATACATATGTATGTTCATACATACATACGTATGTATGTTCATACATACATACGTATGTATGTTCATACATACATACGTATGTATGTTCATACATACATACATATGTATGTTCATACATACATACGTATGTTCATACATACATACATACGTATGTTCATACATACATACATACGTATGTTCATACATACATATGTATGTTTATACATACATACATATGTATGTTCATACATACATATGTATGTTCATACATACATATGTATGTTCATAAATACATATGCTCGTTCATACATACATATGTATGTTCATACATAAATACATATGTATGTTTATACATAAATACATATGTATGTTTATACATACATACATATGTATGTTTATACATAAATACATATGTATGTTTATACATACATACATATGTATGTTTATACATACATACATATGTATGTTTATACATACATACATATGTATGTTTATACAAACATACATATGTATGTTCATACATACATACATATGTATGTTCATACATACATACATATGTATGTTCATACATACATACATATGTATGTTCATACATACATACATATGTATGTTCATACATACATACATATGTATGTTCATACATACATATGTATGTTCATACATACATATGTATGTTCATACATACATACATACACTTGTAGGTTCATACATACATACATACACTTGTAGGTTCATACATACATACATATGTAGGTAGGTTCATACATACATACATATGTTCATTCATACATGTGTATGTTTGTTCATTCATACATATATATATTCATACATACATACATATGTATGTTCATACATACATACATATGTATGTTCACACATACATACATATGTATGTTCACACATACATACGTATGGATGTATGTTCATACATACATACATATGTATGTTCACACATACATACATACATACATATGTATGTTCATACATACATACATATGTATGTTCATACATACATATGTATGTTCATACATACATATGTATGTTCATACATACATATGTATGTTCATACATACATATGTATGTTCATACATACATATGTAGGTTCATACATACATACATACACTTGTAGGTTCATACATACATACATATGTAGGTAGGTTCATACATACATACATATGTTCATTCATACATGTGTATGTTTGTTCATTCATACATATGTATGTTCATACATACATACATATGTATGTTCACACATACATACGTATGGATGTATGTTCATACATACATACATATGTATGTTCGTACATACATACATACATACATATGTATGTTCACACATACATACGTATGGATGTATGTTCATACATACATACATATGTATGTTCACACATACATACATACATATGTATGTTCATACATACATACATATGTATGTACATACATACATATGTTTGTTCATACATACATACATACATACATATGTATGTTCACACATACCTATGTATGTTTATACATACGAATGGATGTATGTTCATACATACGTATGGATGTATGTTCATACATACATACATATGTATGTTCATACATACATACATATGTATGTCCGTACATACATACATATGTATGTTCATACATACAAACATATATATGTTCATACATACATATGTATGTTCATACATACATATGTATGTTCATACATACATACATATGTATGTTCATACATACATATGTATGTTCATACATACATATGTATGTTCATACATACATACATACACTTGTAGGTTCATACATACATACATACACTTGTAGGTTCATACATACATACATATGTAGGTTCATACATACATACATACACTTGTAGGTTCATACATACATACATATGTAGGTTCATACATACATACATATGTTCATTCATACATGTGTATGTTTGTTCATTCATACATATATATATTCATACATACATACATATGTATGTTCATACATACATATGTATGTTCATACATACATATGTATGTTCATACATACATATGTATGTTCATACATACATACATATGTATGTTCATACATACATATGTATGTTCATACATACATACATATGTATGTTCATACATACATATGTATGTTCATACATACATATGTATGTTCATACATACATATGTATGTTCATACATACATATGTATGTTCATACATACATATGTATGTTCATACATACATATGTATGTATGTACATACATACATATGTTTGATTGATTGATTGAGACTTTTATTAGTAGGTTGCACAGTGAAGTACATATTCCGTACAATTGACCACTAAATGGTAACACCCGAATAAGTTTTTCAACTTGTTTAAGTCGGGGTCCACTTAAATTGATTCATGATACAGATATATACTATCATATATACTATCATCATAATACAGTCATCACACAAGATAATCACATTGAATTATTTACATTATTTACAATCAGGGGGATGGGGGGGGGGTATGGACATCAAGTAGTGGACATAGAGAGAGAGAGAGAGAGAGAGAGAGAGAGAGATCAGAAGGCATAAGAAAAAGAAAAAGTATCTGCATTTGATTGTTTACATTTGATTATTAGCAATCCGGGGAGGGTGTTAGTTTAGAGTTGTAGCTGCCTGGAGGTGAACTTTTATTGCGGTTTTGAAGGAGGATAGAGATGCCCTTTCTTTTATACCTGTTGGGAGCGCATTCCACATTGATGTGGCATAGAAAGAGAATGAGTTAAGACCTTTGTTTGTTCGAAATCTGGGTTTAACGTGGTTAGTGGAGCTCCCCCTGGTGTTGTGGTTATGGCGGTCATTTACGTTAAGGAAGTAGTTTGACATGTACTTCGGTATCAGGGAGGTGTAGCGGATTTTATAGACTAGGCTCAGTGCAAGTTGTTTAACTCTGTCCTCCACCTTGAGCCAGCCCACTTTAGAGAAGTGGGTAGGAGTGAGGTGGGATCTGGGGTGGAGGTCTAGAAGTAACCTGACTAGCTTGTTCTGAGATGTTTGGAGTTTAGATTTGAGGGTTTTGGAGGTGCTAGGGTACCAGGAGGTGCATGCATAATCGAAAAAGGGTTGAACGAGAGTTCCCGCCAGAATCCTCAAGGTGCTTTTGTTGACCAGAGAGGAAATTCTGTAGAGAAATCTCGTTCGTTGGTTAACCTTTTTGATTACCTTGGTTGCCATTTTGTCACAGGAAAGGTTAGCCTCTAGAATGGAACCTAGGTAGGTGACCTCATCTTTCCTGGTGATGACACTGTCACCTACTTTTATGGTGAAGTCATTGACTCTCTTAAGTTTGATGTGGGACCCAAACAGGATGGATTCTGTTTTACCCAAGTGGATGGATAGCTTGTTGTCAGCGAGCCAGGTGCAAGTTCTACAGAGCTCAGCACTGAGGATTTTCTCCACCTGTGACTTGTCCTTGTCTGATACCAGCAGGGCAGAGTCATCCGCAAACAAAAACAATACACAGTCGCATGCTGATGACATGTCGTTTATGTATATTAGGAACAGTAAAGGTCCCAATATACTGCCTTGGGGGACTCCACAGCTCACCGAGAGGGGGGGGGGGGGACATGGTGCCGTTCACCTCTACCACCTGCTCCCTCCCCTCCAAGTAAGACTGCATCCAGCTCCAAGAGGTTTTGTTAAATCCGATTGCTCTGAGCTTATCCAACAGTATAGCGTGGTTAACGGTGTCAAAGGCCTTCTGAAGGTCCAGCATGACCATGCCGCAGTATTTGCCCGCGTCCACCTCATGTTTGATGTGGTCGGTCAGATAGAGAAGGCATGTGTCAGTGGAGTGGTTAGTTCTGAAGCCGGATTGGAATTTGTACATGAGTTTATTAGTGGCAAGGTAACTATCCACCTGTTCATAAACTATTTTCTCCATTACTTTCGAAATGGAGCTGAGAATAGAAACAGGTCGGGAGTTGCCAGGTTCCAATTTTCTTCCTTTTTTAAAGAGGGGAGTTACTCTTGCTATCTTAAAATCTTTTGGTACTTGGCCTTGTGTAATTGATAGGTTTATTATGTGCGTGATGATCGGGGCAATGATGGAGGCAGAGTCCCTGAGGAATCTGGAGGGAATATTATCAAGGCCGGTGGCCTTGTTAGGGTGGAGCGCGCTCAATTTTTTAAACACCTCATCAGCTGTGACCATTTCTAATTTGAAATCATCGTTGGATACTCCTAGCTTTCTGTAGAAGGCTTTAATGTGTTCTACACCAAAGCGACCAGAGTGGTGGGACAGCTTGTTGACAAGAGTTGCGGCTATGCTGGTGAAAAAGATGTTAAGTCTGCTAGCCACCTCCATTTTGTCTGTAATGAGGGAGTCACCCTCCTTGATGCTGATGTTGGTGAGTCTTGTTTTAAGTTTCTGGCTGCAACCAGGAAGCTGGTTGTTGAGAATTTTCCAGAGCTCACGTGGCTTATTCGTGTTTTCCTCTATTTTGTCGTTAATGTAATTTTTTTTAAAGGATTTAGTCAGGTTGGTTGACTTATTTCTTAATTTATTGCATTGCTTTTTGAGAATTGAAAGTAGTAATTTGAGGTTGATATTATTGGGTTGTTTATCTACTTCTGTTTTACATTTTTGGTATTCAGAGTATTTCCTGTCTCTGTCTTTTATGGCAGCTAATAGGTCCGGATTCATCCATGGTTCCGAGCGGGCTTTGATCCTGACTGTTTTCACGGGAGCCATGTCATTTAGTATCTTTATGTACATACATACATATGTATGTACATACATACATATGTATGTACATACATACATATGTATGTACATACATACATATGTATGTACGTACATACATATGTATGTACATACATACATACATATGTATGTTCATACATACATACATATGTATGTTCATACATACATACATATGTATGTTCATACATACATACATATGTACATACATACATATGTATGTACATACATACATATGTATGTACATACATACATATGTATGTACGTACATACATACATACGTATGTTCATACATACATACATATGTATGTACATACATACATATGTATGTACATACATACATATGTATGTACATACATACATATGTATGTACATACATACATATGTATGTACATACATACATACATATGTACATACATACATATGTATGTACATACATACATATGTATGTACATACATACATATGTATGTACGTACATACATACATACGTATGTTCATACATACATACATATGTATGTTCATACATACATACATATGTATGTTCATACATACATACATATGTATGTTCATACATACATACATATGTATGTTCATACATACATACATATGTATGTTCATACATACATACATATGTATGTTCATACATACATACATATGTATGTTCATACATACATGTGTATGTTCATACATACATACATATGTATGTTCATACATACATACATATGTATGTTCATACATACATACATATGTATGTTCATACATACATACATATGTATGTTCATACATACATACATATGTATGTTCATACATACATATGTATGTACATACATATGTATGTTCATACATACATATGTATGTTCATACATACATATGTATGTTCATACATACATTTGTATGTTCATACATACATATGTATGTTCATACATACATACATATGTATGTTCATACATACATACATACATATGTATGTTCATACATACATACATACATACATATGTATGTTCATACATACATACATACATATGTATGTTCATACATACATACATACATATGTATGTTCATACATACATACATACATATGTATGTTCATACATACATACATACATATGTATGTTCATACATACATATGTATGTTCATACATACATACGTATGTTCATACATACATACGTATGTTCATACATACATTCATACATACGTATGTTCATACATACATTCATACATACGTATGTTCATACATATGTAAGTTCATACATACATACATACATATGTTCATACATACATATGTATGTTCATACATACATATGTATGTTCATGCATACATATGTATGTTCATACATACATACGTATGTTCATACATACATACGTATGTTCATACATACATATGTATGTTCATACATACATTCACACATACGTATGTTCATACATACACTTGTAGGTTCATACATACATACATACATATGTAGGTTCATACATACATACATATGTAAATACATACATACATAGATATTTTCATACATACATACATATGTTCATACATACATATGTTCATACATACATATGTATATACATACATACATATGTATGTACGTACATACATATGTATGTACATACATATGTATGTACATACATACATATGTATGTACATACATACATACGTATGTACATACATACATACGTATGTTTGTACATACATACATACGTATGTTCGTAAATACGTATGTTCATACATACATACATATGTATGTTCATACATACATACATACATATGTATGTTCATACATACATATGTATGTTCATACATACATATGTATGTTCATACATACATATGTATGTTCATACATACATACATATGTATGTTCATACATACATACATATGTATGTTCATACATACATACATATGTATGTTCATACATACATACATATGTATGTTCATACATACATACATATGTATGTTCATACATACATACATATGTATGTTCATACATACATACATATGTATGTTCATACATACATACATATGTATGTTCATACATACATACATATGTATGTTCATACATACATACATACATATGTATGTTCATACATACATACATACATATGTATGTTCATACATACATATGTATGTTCATACATACATATGTATGTTCATACATACATATGTATGTTCATACATACATACATATGTATGTTCATACATACATATGTATGTTCATACATACATATGTATGTTCATACATACATATGTATGTTCATACATACATACGTATGTTCATACATACATACATACATACGTATGTTCATACATACGTATGTTCATACATATGTAAGTTCATACATACATACATACATATGTAAATACATACATACATAGATATTTTCATACATACATACATATGTTCATACATACATACATATGTTCATACATACATATGTATGTTCATACATACATATGTATGTTCATACATACATATGTATGTTCATACATACATACGTATGTTCATACATACATATGTATGTTCATACATACATTCATACATATGTATGTTCATACATACATATGTATGTTCATACATACATACGTATGTTCATACATACATATGTATGTTCATACATACATTCATACATACGTATGTTCATACATACACTTGTAGGTTCATACATACATACATATGTAGGTTCATACATACATACATATGTAAATACATACATACATAGATATTTTCATACATACATACATATGTTCATACATACATATGTTCATACATACATATGTATATACATACATATGTATGTACATACATACATATGTATGTACATACATACATATGTATGTACATACATACATATGTATGTACATACATACATACGTATGTACGTACATACATACGTATGTACGTACATACATACGTATGTACATACATACATACGTATGTTTGTACATACATACATACGTATGTTCGTACATACATACATACGTATGTTCGTACATACATACATATGTATGTTCATTCATACATATGTATGTTCATACATACATATGTATGTTCATACATACATATGTATGTTCATACATACATATGTATGTTCATACATACACATGTATGTTCATACATACATACATATGTATGTTCATACATACATACATATGTATGTTCATACATACATACATATGTATGTTCATACATACATACATATGTATGTTCATACATACATACATATGTATGTTCATACATACATATGTATGTTCATACATACATACATATGTATGTTCATACATACATACATATGTATGTTCATACATACATACATATGTATGTTCATACATACATACATATGTATGTTCATACATACATACATATGTATGTTCATACATACATACATATGTATGTTCATACATACATACATATGTATGTTCATACATACATACATATGTATGTTCACACATACATACATATGTATGTTCACACATACATACATATGTATGTTCACACATACCTATGTATGTTTATACATACGAATGGATGTATGTTTATACATACAGACGTATGTTCATACATACATACATATGTATGTTCATACATACATACATACATGCATATGTTCATACATACATATGTATGTTGATACATACATACATATGTATGTATGTATCAACGGGGCGGCATGGCGTAGTGTGTAGAGCGCCCGTGTCAGAAACCTGAGGGTTGCAGGTTCGCTCCCCGCCTCTTACCATGCCGTTGTGTCCTTGGGTAGGACACTTCACCCTTGCCCCCGGTGCCGCTCACACCGGTGATTGAATGTTGAATGAATGATAGGTGGTGTTTGGAGGGGCCGTAGGCGCAAATTGGCAGCCACGCTTCCGTCAGTCTACCCCAGGACAGCTGTGGCTACGAAAGTAGCTTACCACCACCAGGTGTGAATGAATGATGAGTTTTTAACATGTAAAGCGACTTTGGGTACTTAGAAAAGCGCTATATAAATCCCAGGTATTATTATTATTATATGTATGTTGATACATACATACATATATATATTCATACATATGTATGTTCATACATACATATGTATGTTCATACATACATATGTATGTTCATACATACATACATATGTATGTTCATACATACATACATATATATGTTCATACATGCATACATATGTATGTTCATACATACACATGTATGTTCATACATACATACACATGTATGTTCATACATACATACACATGTATGTTCATACATACATACACATGTACGTTCATACATACATATGTATGTTCATACATACATACATATGTATGTTCATACATACATACATATATATGTTCATACATACATACATATATATGTTCATACATGCATACATATGTATGTTCATACATGCATACACATGTATGTTCATACATACATACACATGTATGTTCATACATACATACACATGTATGTTCATACATACATACACATGTATGTTCATACATACATACACATGTATGTTCATACATACATACACATGTATGTTCATACATACATACACATGTATGTTCATACATACATACACATGTCCGTTCATACATACATACACATGTATGTTCATACATACATACACATGTATGTTCATACATACATATGTATGTTCATACATACATACATATGTATGTTCATACATACATACACATGTATGTTCATACATACATACACATGTATGTTCATGTACATGTATCCATACATACACATGTATGTTCATACATACATACACATGTTCATACATACATACACATGTATGTTCATACATACATACACATGTATGTTCATACATACATACACATGTATGTTCATACATACATACACATGTATGTTCATACATACATACACATGCATGTTCATACATACATACACATGCATGTTCATACATACATACACATGTATGTTCATACATACATACACATGTATGTTCATACATACATACACATGTATGTTCATACATACATACACATGTATGTTCATACATACATACATACATACACATGTATGTTCATACATACATACATACACATGTATGTTCATACATACATACATACACATGTATGTTCATACATACATACATACACATGTATGTTCATACATACATACATACACATGTATGTTCATACATACATACATACACATGTATGTTCATACATACATACATACACATGTATGTTCATACATACATACACATGTATGTTCATACATACATACATACACATGTATGTTCATACATACATACATACACATGTATGTTCATACATACATACATACACATGTATGTTCATACATACATACATACACATGTATGTTCATACATACATACATACACATGTATGTTCATACATACATACACATGTATGTTCATACATACATATGTATGTTCATACATACGTATGTTCATACATACATATGTATGTTCATACATACATAGGTATGTTCACACATACGAATGGATGTTCATACATACGAATGGATGTTCATACATACATACATATGTTCATACAAATGTATGTTCATACATACATACATACATACATATGTTCATTCATACATATATATGTTCATACATACATATGTATGTTCATACATACATATGTATGTTCATACATACGTATGTTCATACATACATACATACATATGTTCATACATACATACATACATATCTTCATACATACATACTGTATATCTAGATGTAGAATTATATATCTAGATATATAATTCTACATTTAGGTATATAATTCTACATCTAGATATATAATTTTAGGTCTAGATATATAATTCTAGATCTAGATATATATATATAATTCTAGATATATAAATAGATCTAGATATATAATTCTAGGTCTAGATTTATATATTTAGATCTAGATATATATCTAGATCTAGATATAAAGCTAGATCTAGATATATAATTCTACAATTTATAATTGTATCCATACATACATGTATGTATGTATGGATACATACATACATGTATGTATGTATGTATCCATACATACATACATGTATCCATACATACGTACATGTATGTATGTATGTATGTATCCATACATACATACATGTATGTATCCATACATACATGTATGTATCCATACATACATACATGTATGTATGTATGTATTCATACATACATACATGTATGTATGTATGTATTCATACATACATACATGTATGTATGTATGTATCCATACATACATGTATGTATCCATACATACATACATACATACATGTATATATCCATACATACATACATACATGTATGTATCCATACATACATACATACATGTATGTATCCATACATACATACATACATGTATGTATCCATACATACATACATACATGTATGTATCCATACATACATACATACATACATGTATCCATACATACATGTATGTATGTATCCATACATACATGTATGTATGTATGGATACATACATGTATGTATGTATGGATACATACATACATACATACATGTACGTATGTATGGATACATGTATGTATGTATGGATACATACATACATACATGTATGTATGTATGTATGGATACATACATACATGTATGTATGTATGTATGGATACATGTATGTATGTATGTATGGATACATACATGTATGTATGTATGTATGGATACATACATGTATGTATGTATGTATGTATGTATGGATACATGTATGTATGTATGGATACATACATGTATGTATGGATACATACATGTATGTATGTATGGATACATACATGTATGTATGTATGGATACATACATGTATGTATGTATGGATACATACATGTATGTATGTATGGATACATACATGTATGTATGTATGGATACATACATGTATGTATGTATGGATACATACATGTATGTATGTATGGATACATGTATGTATGTATGGATACATACATGTATGTATGTATGGATACATACATGTATGTATGTATGGATACATACATGTATGTATGTATGGATACATACATGTATGTATGTATGGATACATACATGTATGTATGTATGGATACATACATGTATGTATGTATGGATACATACATGTATGTATGTATGGATACATACATGTATGTATGTATGGATACATACATGTATGTATGTATGTATGTATGGATACATACATGTATATATGTATGGATACATACATGTATGTATGTATGGATACATACATGTATATATGTATGGATACATACATGTATGTATGTATGTATACATACATGTATGTATGTATACATACATGTATGTATGTATACATACATGTATGTATGTATACATACATACATATGTATGTATGTATACATACATACATACATGTATGTATGTATACATACATGTATGTATGTATACATACATACATGTATGTATGTATACATACATGTATGTATGTATACATACATACATATGTATGTATGTATACATACATGTATGTATGTATACATACATACATATGTATGTATGTATACATACATAAATACATGCACATATCCATACATACATATGTATGTATACATACATACATGTATATATCCATACATATGTATGTATGTATACATACATACATGTATGTATGTATACATACATACATGTATGTATACATACATGTATATATCCATACATACATGTATGTATGGATACATACATGTATGTATGGATATATACATGTATGTATGTATGTATACATACATGTATGTATGTATACATACATGTATGTATACATACATGTATGTATGTATACATACATGTATGTATACATACATGTATGTATGTATACATACATATTTATGTATACATACATACATATTTATGTATGTATGTATACATACATGTATGTATGTATACATACATACGTATGTATGTATACATACATACGTATGTATGTATACATACATACATGTATGTATACATACATAAATACATGCACATATCCATACATACATATGTATGTATGTATACATACATACATACATGTATGTATACATACATAAATATGTATGTATGTATGTATACATACATGTATGTATGTATGTATACATACATATGTATGTATGGATATGTGCATGTATTTATGTATGTATACATACATGTATGTATGTATACATACATGTATGTATACATACATGTATGTATGTATACATACATGTATGTATGTATACATACATATGTATGTATGTATGGATATGTGCATGTATTTATGTATGTATACATACATGTATGTATGTATACATACATACGTATGTATGTATACATACATACGTATGTATGTATACATACATAAATATGTATGTATACATACATAAATATGTATGTATACATACATAAATATGTATGTATACATACATGTATGTATGTATGTATGTATACATACATACGTATGTATGGATATGTGCATGTATTTATGTATGTATACATACATGTATGTATGTATACATACATACGTATGTATGTATACATACATACATGTATGTATACATACATACATGTATGTATACATACATACATGTATGTATACATACATGTATACATACATAAATATACATATATATACATACATGTATGTATACATACATACATGTATGTATACATACATACATACATGTATATATCCATACATACGTATGTATGTATGTATGTATACATACATACATGTATGTATACATACATAAATACATGTATGTATGTATACATACATACGTATGTATGGATATGTATACATACATGTATGTATGTATACATACATATGTATGTATATGTACATGTATTTATGTATGTATACATACATACATGTATGTATACATACATACATACATGTATATATCCATACATACATATGTATGTATGTATACATACATACATGTATGTATACATACATAAATACATGTATGTATGTATACATACATACGTATGTATGGATATGTATACATACATGTATGTATGTATACATACATATGTATGTATATGTACATGTATTTATGTATGTATACATACATGTATGTATGTATACATACATACATACGTATGTATGTATGGATATATACATGTATGTATGTATGTATACATACATACATGTATGTATCCATACTTACATGTATGTATGTATACATACATGTATGTATGTATACATACATACATACGTATGTATGTATGGATATATACATGTATGTATGTATGTATGTATACATACATACATGTATGTATCCATACTTACATGTATGTATGTATAAATACATGTATGTATACATACATACATACATACGTATGTTTGTATGTATACATACATACATACGTATGTATGGATATGTATACATACATGTATGTATGTATACATACATATGTATGTATACATACATACATGTATTTATGTATGTACATACATGTATGTATGTATACATACATACATACGTATGTATGGATATATACATGTATGTATGTATACATACATGTATGTATGTATACATACATACATGTATGTATACATACATAAATACATGCACATATCCATACATATGTATGTATACATACATACATGTATATATCATACATATGTATGTATGTATGTATACATACATACATGTATGTATACATACATAAATACATGTATGTATGTATACATACATACGTATGTATGGATATGTATACATACATGTATGTATGTATGTATACATACATACATACGTATGTATGGATATATACATGTATGTATGTATACATACATGTATGTATGTATACATACATGTATGTATGTATACATACATATGTATGTATACATACATGTATGTATACATACATAAATACATGCACATATCCATACATACATATGTATGTATACATACATACATACATGTATATATCCATACATATGTATGTATGTATACATACATACATGTATGTATACATACATAAATACATGTATGTATGTATGTATACATACATATGTATGTATGGATATGTGCATGTATTTATGTATGTATACATACATGTATGTATGTATACATACATGTATGTATACATACATGTATGTATGTATACATACATGTATGTATGTATACATACATACGTATGTATGTATGGATATGTGCATGTATTTATGTATGTATACATACATGTATGTATGTATACATACATACGTATGTATGTATACATACATACGTATGTATGTATACATACATACGTATGTATGTATACATACATAAATATGTATGTATGTATACATACATGTATGTATGTATGTATACATACATACGTATGTATGGATATGTGCATGTATTTATGTATGTATACATACATGTATGTATGTATACATACATACGTATGTATGTATACATACATACATGTATGTATACATACATACATGTATGTATACATACATGTATACATACATAAATATACATATATATACATACATGTATGTATACATACATACATGTATGTATGTATACATACATACATGTATATATCCATACATACGTATGTATGTATGTATACATACATACATGTATGTATACATATCCATACATACATATGTATGTATACATACATACATATGTATGTATGTATACATACATACATGTATGTATACATACATAAATACATGTATGTATGTATACATACATACGTATGTATGGATATGTATACATACATGTATGTATGTATATGTACATGTATTTATGTATGTATACATACATGTATGTATGTATACATACATACATACGTATGTATGTATGGATATATACATGTATGTATGTATGTATGTATACATACATACATGTATGTATCCATACTTACATGTATGTATGTATACATACATGTATGTATGTATACATACATGTATGTATGTATACATACATATGTATGTATGGATATATACATGTATGTATGTATGTATACATACATACATGTATGTATCCATACTTACATGTATGTATGTATAAATACATGTATGTATACATACATACATACATACATACATACATACGTATGTTTGTATGTATACATACATACATACGTATGTATGGATATGTATACATACATGTATGTATGTATACATACATATGTATGTATACATACATACATGTATGTATGTATACATACATACATACGTATGTATGGATATATACATGTATGTATGTATACATACATGTATGTATGTATACATACATACATGTATGTATGTATACATACATACATGTATGTATACATACATAAATACATGCACATATCCATACATACATATGTATGTATACATACATACATGTATATATCATACATATGTATGTATGTATGTATACATACATACATGTATGTATACATACATAAATACATGTATGTATGTATACATACATACGTATGTATGGATATGTATACATACATGTATGTATGTATGTATGTATACATACATACATACGTATGTATGGATATATACATGTATGTATGTATGTATACATACATGTATGTATGTATACATACATATGTATGTATACATACATGTATGTATGTATACATACATATGTATGTATACATACATGTATGTATACATACATAAATACATGCACATATCCATACATACATATGTATGTATACATACATACATACATGTATATATCCATACATATGTATGTATGTATACATACATACATGTATGTATACATACATAAATACATGTATGTATGTATGTATACATACATATGTATGTATGGATATGTGCATGTATTTATGTATGTATACATACATGTATGTATGTATACATACATGTATGTATACATACATGTATGTATGTATACATACATGTATGTATGTATACATACATACGTATGTATGTATGGATATGTGCATGTATTTATGTATGTATACATACATGTATGTATGTATACATACATACGTATGTATACATACATACGTATGTATGTATACATACATACGTATGTATGTATACATACATACGTATGTATGTATACATACATAAATATGTATGTATGTATACATACATGTATGTATGTATGTATACATACATACGTATGTATGGATATGTGCATGTATTTATGTATGTATACATACATGTATGTATGTATACATACATACGTATGTATGTATACATACATACATGTATGTATACATACATGTATACATACATAAATATACATATATATACATACATGTATGTATACATACATACATACATGTATGTATACATACATACATACATGTATATATCCATACATACGTATGTATGTATGTATACATACATACATGTATGTATACATATCCATACATACATATGTATGTATACATACATACATGTATTTATGTATGTATACATACATGTATGTATGTATGTATACATACATACATGTATGTATACATACATAAATACATGTATGTATGTATGTATACATACATACGTATGTATGGATATGTATACATACATGTATGTATGTATACATACATATGTATGTATATGTACATGTATTTATGTATGTATACATACATGTATGTATGTATACATACATACATACGTATGTATGTATGGATATATACATGTATGTATACATACATGTATGTATGTATACATACATACATACGTATGTATGTATGGATATATACATGTATGTATGTATGTATACATACATACATGTATGTATCCATACTTACATGTATGTATGTATACATACATGTATGTATGTATACATACATACATACGTATGTATGTATGGATATATACATGTATGTATGTATGTATACATACATACATGTATGTATCCATACATACATACGTATGTATGTATAAATACATGTATGTATACATACATACATACATACATACATACGTATGTTTGTATGTATACATACATACGTATGTATGGATATGTATACATACATGTATGTATGTATACATACATATGTATGTATACATACATACATGTATTTATGTATGTACATACATGTATGTATGTATACATACATACATACGTATGTATGGATATATACATGTATGTATGTATGTATACATACATGTATGTATGTATACATACATACATACATGTATATATCCATACATATGTATGTATGTATACATACATACATATGTATGGATATATACATGTATGTATGTATACATATCCATACATACGTATGTATGTATACATACATGTATTTATGTATGTATACATACATGTATGTATGTATACATACATGTATGTATGTATACATACATACATATGTATGGATACATACATGTATGTATACAATCATAAATACATGTATGTATGTATATATACATACATACATGTATGTATGTATGTTTTATACATACATACATACATGTAAGTATGGATACATGTATGATTGTATACATACATACATGTATGTATACAATCATAAATACATGTATGTATACATACATACATGTATATATACATACATACATGTATGTATATATACATGTATGTATACATACATACATGTATATATACATACATACATGTATGTATATATACATGTATGTATACATAAATACATGTATGTATACATACATACATGTATATATACATACATACATGTATGTATATATACATGTATGTATACATACATACATGTATGTATGTATCAGAATCAGCTTAATTGTCATTACGCAGGGTAAGGAGATTGAGGCCATTCCATACAGTGCAATAAAACAAATGTACACTACACAGAGGGTGAAACATGAAACAGGGTGGTTGGTAGAATGAGTTATTGCACCGAAGAGAAGGCAGTTATGAGGGTCAATGGGGAAGTGTGTTCAGGGTGGTTATGGCCCTGGGGAAGAAGCTGTTCTTTAGCCTGTTCGTCTTGGTTTTAATGCACCTGTAGCGCATACCAGAGGGCAGCAGGTGAGAGCCAGGGTGGGTGCTGTCCTTGATGGTGGCACTGGCTCTGTTGAGGCAGCGGGTGGTGTAGATGTCCATCAGAGAGGCGAGAGGGCGGCCGATGATCTTCTGAGCTGTCTTGACCACTCTTTGCAGCCTCTCCCTGTCTGCTGCAGTGCAGCTGCCGTACCATACTGTAATACAGTAGGTCAGCAGGCTCTCGATGGACGAGCGGTAGAAGGTCAGCAGCAGGTCAGGCTTCAGGTTGTACTTCCCGAGGACTCTCAGGAAGTGTAGCCGCTGCTGAGCCTTCTTGATGATTGCTGTGGTGTTGACTGTCCAGGAAAAGTGGTTAGAGATGTGGACTCCAAGGTAGCTGAAGGTGTGGACCACCTCCACACGCTCGCCGTTGATGTAGAGGGGGGCAGGGTCGGTGCTGCTCCTCCTGAAGTCCACAATGGTCTTGTTGGTGGTTGAGAGCGAGGTTGTTCTCCGAAGACCAGGCCGTCAGCTTCAGGACCTCCTCCCTGTAGGCAGCCTCGTCACCCCTGGAGATGAGGCCGACCACTGTGGTATCGTCAGCGAACTTGACGATAAGGTTGTCACTGTGGGCTGGACTGCAGTCATGGGTGTAGAGGCAGTAGAGGAGGAGGGGGCTCAGCACACAACCCTGTGGGGGGCCCATGCTCAGCGTGCGGGTGGATGAGAGGTGGGGGCCAAGTCTCACATTCTGGGGTCGGTCCGTTAGGAAGTCCCTTATCCAGGCCTTTGTGAGAGGGGGGAGGCCAAGAGTGTTTAGTTTATTGCAGAGTCTGTCCGGGATTATTACATACATGTATGTATGTATACATATATGTATGTATGTATGTCTGTATACATATATGTATGTATGTATACATATATGTATGTATGTGTGTATGTATGTATGTATACATATATGTACGTATGCATACATATATGTATGTATGTATGTATACATATATGTATGTATGCATACATATATGTATGTATGTATGTATACATATATGTATGTATGCATACATATATGTATGTATGCATACATATATGTATGTATGTATGTATACATATATGTATGTATGTATACATATATGTATGTATGTATGTATACATATATGTATGTATGCATACATATATGTATGTATGTATGTATACATATATGTATGTATGTATGTATACATATATGTATGTTTGCATACATATATGTATGTATGTATGTATACATATATGTATGTATGTATACATATATGTATGTATGTATGTCTGTATACATATATGTATGTATGTATACATATATGTATGTGTGTATGTATGTATGTAAGTGTGTATGTATGTATGTAAGTGTGTATGTATGTATGCATACATGTATGTATGTATGCATACATGTATGTATGTATGCATACATGTATGTATGTATGCATACATATATGTATGTATGCATACATATATGTATGTATGTATACATGTATGTATGTATGCATACATATATGTATGTATGTATGCATACATATATGTATGTATGCATACATATATGTATGTATGTATACATATATGTATGTATGTATACATATATGTATGTATACATGTATGTATACATATGTATATGTATGTATGTAAATATATTATATTATATATATATATATATATATATATATACGTACACATATGTATACACATATATATTCATACATATATATATGTATATTTATAAATATACATATATATATGTATATTTATAAATATAAAAAATATATATAATATTTTGGAATCAATTTAAAATATGTTTTAGGTCAGCATCCAAGAGGAGCTTTTGTAACTTCTTTTTTTTTTTTTTTAAAGCTTTATTATAATTTATATGTCAGATAATATATTGTGAGAATCTGCTGGAATAAAGAAGTGATTTGTGTGGATTTTGAAGAGTCCTCACCTCGTGTGTAGTTTATATTCTCCTCACACTTCCTGTGCTCTTCAAAGCCTCCACTAAACCTGCCTCATTGTAACATCAACACTTCAATGTGTACTCAAATGTGAGTACTTTAAAAGCGCTGAGGATGCAGGAAGTGAAAGTGGTGAGGAACAACAATCTTCATGCTCACCAGGATGTTCCTCTTTTGTCCTTCTCCGTGACAGACGGACGACAAGGGAGTGTTCAGTACTGACTTGTCTCAGGAGTACCAGCTGGCGGCGGCCACCTTCGGTCTGGACCAGCAGGCCGTGTGGGTGCTCTCCCAGCGGGCCATCGACTGCATCTTTGCACCGGACGCGGTCAAGCAGCGGCTGAGACAAAAGTGGACTGAGTTACAGCCTCGGGTCCTCAAATGAGCTTTTTTTTTAGACAGGCAGCTCTGCCAACGACTTACCTCATGTTCTGGTAAAGGGAAAATACTAACTCTTTTTTTAATGTGTCCTAATCCTTGTAGCAATGAAGCAAAAACACTTAATGATCAAGTCAAAGTATTTTGATTAAAAAAAGCATCTATTTATTCTACGTAATTTAATAAAGTGACATCACTTGAACGCCTTCTTTCCAGATTTGCCATGTTTGTTCTTCTTGAACTTTCCATGCTGGATTTCCTTCTTCCTTTGCTTCCCATGCACCACACCACCATTGGCCGTCGCCTCGTTTCCTCCGCCCAGCTTCCTCTTCTTGTCACTGTCACAGTGGACTCACGTTAGCCTGCACTTCACATCAACACCCGGTGACCGTCCTGAGGCTGAGTGCCGCACCTTTTGATGCTGACCATGGCCGTGCCGCCAGCTGTCCTCAGCACCTCATCCCATTCCTCGTCATCGCCGCGGATCTTGTACCTGGAAATGGACAACCACTTTATCTGGTCCCCATCAACAAGGTCCACGTAGGAGATGTCCCATACTTACTGTTCCAGGTCCAGTTCTCTCACTTTCTCTTTGTCCTGCTTGTGTTTCTCCTCAAACTCCTTGGCCGCATCATTCTGACCAAACACACTCGCTCTTAAAAGAACATTCAGGAAAATGCCGCTTCGTTCCCTTTCTCCAAATATTTGCCTAACTTTGGAGGCATTTTTTCCCTGGAACATTACCAAATTTAAGGATGTTTTTACGGTCTTACTAGATCGTCCTGAAGACTTAAGACAGTTGGCTCCATGCTGACGTCTTTTGTCTTCGCCATCTCTGCTTCGATGGCCTTTTCCTGAATGCTGGTAAAAACCTGCAACAATAAAAAAAAAAAAGTCACTTGTGTGGTTTTAACAGTCAGCGACCATTTTTATCAAAAACAATACTGAAGAAATGAAATCAGGATTTTGTTTTCTTTCATTTAAATCTGTCAATTATAAAATACGTGATGAAAGTTTCGATGAAATAAATTCACCTTCAATGTGTCCGACCACAACTATGCAGAAGACACTCGGATCTACAG